>NW_026867088.1:155000-437273 GCF_026571515.1 Ruditapes philippinarum
AAGAATTAACCTGGAAAAAGTTTGCTAAAAAGTCATTCCGCTATTAAAATGTCTATTTTGTGAAAAAGTTCTATTTCTAAATTACTATTTTTATCAGAAGACTTACTTTCCGGAAATGCTAATTTTGTCAAAAGATCTGATAGTTGTTTTGACCAGATTTCAAACAAATATTTTTTTTGCCAACTATTAAAATAAATATCACAAAAGAAATATAATAAAGATTTTTCAAAACTATCAGACCCTTATTCAGTCCAGTATTAAAGTGAAAACATACTCTCAATAAAACATTCTCAGGTGGTCTCACCAATCAACCAAGATGTTTTTTTAAAAATTACTTATTGAAAAAGGTATAGAATATGTAAACTGTATGTGTGAATATATTACCTTTGGCCAGGTGTTATTCAATTAAATGTCACACATTGATTCAATTAAATGTCATTAATTGATCTATCTAATTGACATTTACTACTGGTTGATATAATAATCATTATGCACACTTCACAGTTTTAATTTCTATTTCATTCCTTTCTATATTAAAACAAAATATTTCTAAAGTTAAACACCTGGGCATGGTTTAAGAAATGAACTAATAAAATAACCTGTCAGTTTCATCTATTTCAGAGCAGAAATTGTAAGACAGCAATGATTTTAAGAATTAAATATCAATGAAACATTGACTCAATAGTAGTCTCTATTCTTTCTTAACCTTTAACCTGCTGTA
This sequence comes from Ruditapes philippinarum, assembly GCF_026571515.1. NCBI lineage: Eukaryota > Metazoa > Mollusca > Bivalvia > Venerida > Veneridae > Ruditapes > Ruditapes philippinarum. The sequence continues at coordinate 155,722 of NW_026867088.1, forward strand.
TAAATGGATGAATAAAGAAACAGGCCATTTAAAGTTTAAACACGGAACAGTCCTTTCAAAGTTTAAACATGGAACAGTTCATTTAAAGTTTAAACACGGAATAGTCCATTTAATGTTTAAATATAGAACAGTCCATTTAAAGTTTAAACATGAAACAGTCCATTTAAAGTTTAAACATGGAACAGTCCATTCAAAGTTTAAAGGATTTAAGTATCAAATTCAAGCTACTAACAGCATAATCTTAGAAGGCTTGGATGTCAAGGATGGCTCTACAATTCGTGCTAATGGATTGCGGCTATAGCCACTTTCAGGTCTATACTTAAATAGCAAAGGCTAACCACTTTCAGCCCAATATTGATGGCAAGGCTGTTGGTTTAAAGGACAACTTTTCAGGGTATTTCAGGTCAATATTAATGGCAAAGGCTAACCACTTTCTGTTCCAGCAGGTTCAGGGAGGCAACCAGTGTCTATCTTGAACTGTCAGATACAAAAATTGTATTGTATAGTAAATACTTAAATTAAAGACAACACTTGAAACAGAATAATTTATATACAGAGATACAAGCTTAGGCTCTTTACACCCCTATCTTATTTGCTACTTGTTCCGACCAGTGAATACAAGAAATTCCTGATAAAAGAGTTGAAAAGTGAGCTCAGCGGGAATCTAACAAGAGAAGTGTTAGCTTTTGGATTTTCTCCATGGTGTTTTGACTGCCTGTTAGAATGATAGACAAACATTAACAAGAGTGTTCAAAAAAATATAACCGAAGGAAGTAATTCTGTCCAATTACTATCCCAGTTCATGTTTTATAGTGTATATAGCTGAGGCACGTGGCTATCAAGTTGTAAATACTTTCACCACTCACTGTTTGTGTGTAAAAGGGACAATTGTTATGATTAACAATTTAATAGCCTGAATTTTTTTTCCAATTTGACAGTTCATGAAGGAAAGGACCTTAAGCAGGGGTTTGGAAACTCAATTCTCTTGTGATGAGGTGGAGGGAGGGGTGTTATAAGACTGAGAGTTTAGAAAAGTATTTACTTTTTACTTGTACTCTTTTCTTCCTTTTTTGCCAGTTTTGAAGGGCAATTATCCATTGTATTGCTTATCAGCTACAAGTATAATAACTTTCCAGTTCTGATGATGACTAACTGGTGAAAGAATACCTCAGGTGCTTTATGCATTATTTTCATGCACGAAAAGGACACCAAATTGAAACCTGAAACACTTTTCCATAAGCTAGCTGGATAGAAATTGAACGAAGAAATATGAGCATTACAGAATTCAAAGAAACTGTTGTTTTCTTCTTAAAATATATGTTATACAAGACAATGAATTTGTTCTTTGAAAATATCATCATCGTCAAAGATTATTAACCGCAAGGATATCAAATATAATTAACAACTACTTCCACAAGAATTTTTGCCTTGAAAATTGTAAAAACCTCTTCTAATAAACCGTAATATTGCAGTAATTTCAGCCACGCACATCCTAAATAAGGGAGAACTGTTCTTTATTACAGATTAAGATTGGAAAACAGGCAACATTAATAGCTCTAGAAACCTGTTTTTTAACCAAATATCCCCTCATAATTGAACAGTACATTCATTATTAATTTCTATAAAATCTTGACAGACAGAATTGTAATATTAAACTTTTATACAAATAAACAATGTAAAATGATGATAAATACACGGGTACTTCTCTGTGATGTTTATGTTTTACTGAGTAAAGAAAAACTTTAACTGCTCAAAACTATGATGTTATATTTAAAAACTTAAACTGTTCAAATAAACTTTTACCTCTTGTGAGACTGTTTCCAAATAGATTGCAACAGGTATATCATACTGTTGGTAGTTCTCTTTTTTGTATTTGTGATATTGAAATCCCTTTAACTTTGAATAAACTGTTCAAAATTCAAAGCTAGGTAAAACCAATGCATAAATACAACATTAATTAATGGTCAAGATAACGTTTTGGTTATGATAAGTAAGAATCAAATACAGATAAATGAAGCAAGCAAAACACACCATAACCTGAGTCAGCCCGCACAGCTCAACCAGTTAGAGAACGAGACTTATAAATATCGACAATGTGGGTTCGATTCCGGGCTGGCCAGCTTAAATTACTAATCAGTCTTTCGCGTGAGACTTTAAATCGAGGTCCCATGTAAGAGTGCTTGAACACTTGGCACGCTAAAGAACCAGGAGAAGCTTCTTGAATTGGGGTAACTTTCTGTATCTGTATTTTGCACTATCCGCCAAAATCTAAAATGACTAATACTCTTCTGTAGGACCCGCCCATATGGGCAACTGGTGGCAAGTATAAATAAACTCAAATACAAATTAACACACACACCATAACCTGTCACACTAAATGCCTCAGATGTTTTAGAAATTTTAATTTAATTTATATAACCCTTCCAATTACTGAAGTTTACTAGCTGTATTTTTTTCTTCTGCCTTTAACTAATAAAGATCAAAAAGTTACATTATCAGAATAAATATATCATTCTAAGTTAGAACGATGTATAAGAAAAACCTGTACAAATATTTCATATCTGATAACAGCATTTTGATTGCTGCAGATATGTATTTTATATGTCTGATGTTCAGTCATAATTCTCTGCAACTGTTTTGTACCCGTAAATCAACATATTCCTACGCACACATCAAACGCGGGCGCAAAAATACAAGAAAAAAATCCCAAATTTCTTCCATGCAGACTTTATCTGTAAAAACCTTTTAACAATCATCATTTATTTCTTAATTATATCCCGTTTATGCCCTCTGCAAAAACTTGTTTCATATCCTAGCCTTTAAGTTTCATAAGAAAACCGGCACATAAAAGTGTCGTAAAATTATGGTTATGATAAAGAATTAATGGTATATGACTGTATTATGGGTTTTGTACGGTTTGTGAACTATATATCAACATATATATCATAGAAAGCCGGGAAGATAAACGGATCTCTTTCCTACTGTAAATAAGTAATTATTGGGATTTTTCTGCTTCTGTTCATCGTAACCGGCCTCATAAAAAACCAGAGGAAATCTTTTACAAGATAGCAGTTTGCTGTAAAATGAGGTGCTTGGAATATATTAAGAAACCGATGGGAGAAAGAGAGCGAACAATTTTCAACTCCGGTGGCCATGATGCAAAGTATTTTAAAAGGAATTCTTTATGAATGTTTATTGCAATATCCGCCACATAAGACGAAAGTAACAAGAATTTTTATGCAAATAGAATACATGTACAAGAAGATATTCCTTACAAACAAAATTAATGAAAATTTAAAAGCAAGATCCACTTTATGAGGCGAAAGTTACAAAAATTTCCTCTAATACCATATCAAACTGCATGTTGGTATAGGTAGGTAACCTCTGAGTATTATCCGTATAATTACATATCACCTGTCTATTTACTTATGAATGCAGTGATAATTAATTATGACAATATCTGACCAATCCTCTAACACCTATCATCATCTCTAGAATAGCTGTACCATCTAACGGTCAATCACATGTAAAGTTGGAAAAACAATAGAATAATTGTGAAACCTGGAAGTCAGACAAAATCCCATACATCAAAACTCCTGCATCTATTTACTGCCTTTACATAGTTGATCTTTATCACCAATAGATAGCCATGCCCACATGATCTTGATCACCTGATCTTGATTGATCTATGCCAGCAATATTAATTAGTCTTAACACAACAACAACAAAAATTTTTTATTTGCTGAAAGGCCTCCAGCCGATGCAAAGAATATTATACAATAACAAACATTTCAAATTTAGTATAGCATGTGTATTATTTATCATATGCCACTAACATGAAGCCAGACCCAAGACTACACATCCTTGAATGAAAACATCACAATACCAAAACTGGTCAGTCAACAGTACATACAATCAACTGGCCAGACAGGTACCATTGAAGCCTAACCTGACCTGACTCTAGACTGCTAGACACACAAACTAGGCCTACCTTTGTCCCCCCTACCTTAGTCTAATTAAATGTGCATCAAGTCAAGATACTGTATCATTGTACAGGTATAGTAATATTTCCACATCAAATCCAATTCTAACCCCACCTCCCGCACCCCCAAAATATCTGCTCAAGATTTCAAATTATTCTCGATGTATTTGACAAGCTTTTAAACGATATACAAGACGAATGAATGAAAGAACAATAATTCAGGCCATAAGACATTGTCACTTTAAAAAAGACCTACAAATCCAAAATGATATTAATAAAATGTATATCCATCTACTTGATGTGAATATTTCATTTGAAATAGATAGAATTTGTCTGCAAAATATACAATAGCCTTCTCTCGACAAGAAAGCTCTAACTGAATACGAAACAAAGTAGCCGATACAATACGTTCACGCTGACGATTCTCCCTTCCATCTCTTTAACTGTTTTCCAATGTTTTTTATTTGATTAGGAAATAGTGGATTCTGTCCAAGACAAGGCATATAACCACTTCAGGAAGAGAAACATTGTTTTATAGGTCTGGGTGAGAACAACTTGCCAAACCTCTTTTCCAACTAAACAAAATTATAGTTACTACATCCTGTTCAATCAAGAAACCATTTCCTCTCATATAGTTACCTTACTTAAACCCCCCCCCCCCACACACACACACACACAGCGGCCATGATTTCATGCCAAGAGGATATATCATTTATATTAAACTTTGGTAACCCCCCTAAATCTGTGTAATGGACTTGGCCAACTGTAATAATTTAAGGACTGCTTACTGTCAGTTTTAGGGAGTTCAACATCTATATTCCGTTTTAACATAGATAGGCCAATTACTTTGCATAGATGCGTAATCAGGCAAAAATGAGAATATTTAGCAACAACAGTGTTTTTCTGTGCTTATAGAGGCCTTGTTAATATTCAAGTGATAAAGTTTGTTATCAAATGTTTTAATATTCAGCAACTAGTCTAACATTACCCAATTAATTAGAATAGCTAGAATTGAGCATTTTTATAATCTGTTACCCCTAACAGCCATAATGGAAAAGACCCATTTAAAAACATGGACAAGCCCATTCCTCAAAATCAGTATGAAGTCATTAGATTAATCTATAGCTACTAATACAATCATATTCAGTAAATCAATTATTCGTACTAAACACCCCCTCCCTATTCTATTCAGCCGCGGCTGCGGCCATTGTTAGCTTATCCTCCCAATCGGAGTCAATACCAATTCTTGCATCTCGTATCATCTTACATGCTTTAACATGGAATAGCACTTTTTATCCTATACAGAGACAACCCTCGCCTTGTGACACTCGATCCAAAATCATCCTCATTTAATAAGTGTTTTAACACAAACACACAATACAAATCTGTCCATTGATGGGAGGGAGAAAAAAAATCAATGCTTTCATTTTGAAATCAAGTTTCCTGAATTAACCGAAAAAAGAAAGAAAGAAAAAACCGACATGTTTTGGCTTCTGATCCCTATGAAAGGAATGAAAATCACGAATATGAATATCACGTAAAATCTATCAGAGAGTACGAAGGTTTATCTAAGCTATCTCCATGTCAATATTCTAACTTAGATCTAATACATATAGTACTTTACTGTCTAAGTCTGAAAAATTGCTGGGATTTACTCCGATAATTGCTTTTCAAAATGATTGATTTTGCCGTGTTTTTGATAAAACGATTGTATTCTTTGTTTATCTTACGAATCCTCGGAGACTTTCTACTGAAAAGACTTCTATGAAAATCTGTTTATTTATGTTATATTAGATATTTGCATTATATTGGGTAGCCATAATGCAAGATAAACAAATTCCGTAAACTATTTTGTTTCCTGAGCTACACTACAGGCAGGAATTTTTCCACTTAACAGTCTTGTAGGGAATGTATTGTAAAAAATAGTCTTGAAATTTAAAACATGAAAACTAATTTCCACACCTCATCTACTGGTTTATGCAAACTATAACTTTAAGAATGTTCACACTGAATAAATAGCTGCTTCTAATGGCCTTTCATGGTTCTTTTTTTTTAAAACAATTTGTTGTTAAGATGATATGCCATCAAAATAACTCACTATATCTCCTGTAAATTTTAACTTAAGACTATAGAAACATTTTTCTCTAAAATTCTTTACAAAAAACTGCATTTTACGTACTTAGAATATGGCCCTTGTAAGATGTTACACAATCATAATAACATAAAAGCGAAGCCTTTACATTATTGCAAAGTCTCATTTTAAAATTTTACGATACATCATGAGCAGAAAACATTAACGTAATAGGAAGCCATTTATTTGTTGCTTTATTGTTCCCGTAGTTACAATTTTAAATCATATTTTGCATGTTATGCGTGTATTGCAAAATGGAATTCAAACGGTTTCAATATAAGACCTGCCGTTTTATTATATATACACACCAGTAATGTGTTTCCTTACGCTGGGTTTTTCGTTAGAAATGTTTATTAAAATAGCCATTTTTCTTTCAAAGGAGCTTATCATCAGTTAAAGCGTATAAATTTTTCACAGTTCAGGTTTTTCATCCATCAAGATCAGTTGTTACAGTTTCTATTTAGCCGAATTTTGTATGTATTATACAACTAGTTCATAGTTAAGTTGTTATCTTTTTTCTGGTCAATGTCATCAATTCGTATTGGGAAAGAATAAAATAACTTTACAGCACACATTTTTAATTGCTTTTCCCTAAAATGGTGTTAACAACAGTATCTTAAATTCACAAAATGGCTGTTTCTGTAACTCACTTTCATTTTTTTTGGTCAAATTTCCAAACAAATCAATTCAAAACTTTATAATGGATGTTTCACCTTAATATTAAACTTCATTTCTGAATATGTAATTGTCTAATTTCTTCTAGCTATTTTAATAAATGCGCGCTGTAGTGCCATTTTACAACTACTTAATATAACGGTGACATCATTTATAAACTTTGACAATTTAAGTTCGTAATATTCAAACTTAATATCAAGTTATAATTGATTTCCCTTTCAATGCTGTATGCGAGATTATGACATTTAAGCAATATGAAATTTTAATTCTCCTTATTTGGGAATTATCGCTGCTTTTATAATGCTGTCTCATTAATATTAAAGCATGTTATAATATAAAACCTTCTAAAATAATTAGGTTTAATATCGCAAGCGAATAAAAAAAACAATATTCATCAATTTCCGAGTCTCTATGGCAATGAAATTGAAAATCTGGAATTGCCAACAAAATTTATTTGAAATGTGTAATAAATGACAAATTGTTGTTCCCATTTATAAATATAACACTATTTTTGTTCAAATATCACAGATCCAATTATCTTCTGCTATAATGTTATTAAAAGCAATTATTGTCTTCATTTGTATACAAATATATAAGATTCTACAGAATGTATTTTAATTTAAGTAAATTTCCAATCTCCCTGATACTGTTCAAATCAAGCTAAAAAGTTAAGTTTATGAAATTGCACCTGCCCTAGCTTAGAATTCTGACACCACTTAGGCCTGTTGTGGTATCACCACTTAGTTTAGCACTTAATAATATTAACACCATGCATATCCCTTAAATTAACAATGCACAGTTCCAAACAAAAAGCAAGGCTAGTCCATAATACAATTTAGGAGGGAGAAGGATGGTGGAAGGCTTTTAACTTGTATATCTGAATACCATATAAGACCTAATTAATCCTTTCATATGACTTAATAAATACCCTATCTGACCAATAATTATACCTTATTATAACCTATAACATTTATTATTATCCAATTTTGTTATCGGTATAATCTTAATTGTTAAAAGAAAGCTTGAAACTCATCAGTCTGTTTTCCCTGAAAGTAATAACAAACACTGGTGTCAAGTGTGGAATGACATTGATGTGATTCTAGTAAAGCTCAAACCTATGACCATTTGGGTTGAGTGGCGGCCAGATGTTTGGTTCAAAGTCATACTGACATTATTTCCCCAATGTTTGATTCAAAGTCATACTGACATTAATTAAGCAACTGTCCAGATTTACTAGTAGAGGAAGACCTCAAGTGGTGTGCCCTCCTGACCGTCCTGAGATTTTTCCACTAGTAAAGCTGGAAAGTTACTATTTGACCAATTAAAGTCACATTATGCTCATTTTTTTTATTGTCAATTAATTGAACTGAATTGATTATATACTTCAAAAGATTGAATTGACCAACAGTTGATATTGAAAAATGTTTATGATATAATAATAATAATATAAATATGCCTAACTTATTTTGACTTTCACCTGTTCACTCACTATAATACCCTTGGACAGGCATTATGTCACTTTAAATTTCAGTTCTTCATTTAGTAACAAAAAAAATCTATTCGATACACATTATCAACAATTTCCTGAAAACAATAATGTTAATTCAACCAAAAGGAAATTATTTCAAAAAATTGTAACAATATTATCTAATCTTCGTTTCAATTATTCCTTTTTTTTTTAAATAGTTTTTAAATTTCAATATATCAAAATGATGAATCACTGTGCTGGAACCCTTTAAAATATCCAAATATTAATTATTATATAAAAATCATCATACATATTATCATAAAACAGACCTTCAAATCTCGTAATTTATTCATTAAATCATAAAACACTAATTGTTACATAATCAGGTCTTCAATTTTCAATAAAGCTTAAATTATATTCAAATCATTCCAAAACAACTTTTTAAAATTTACAAAGAAAAAAAGAATCCACCATTGCAAAGTTTCAAGATACAAAATGTCAGACCACTTCATTCAACTTCCCTCTTTAATCCAGAATTGAGTGAAGATCAGACAAAGGGAGGCAACTGTGTAATAGTCAATCAAAATATCCAAATAAAAGCTGTAATTTAAGGGATAACGATCGATTTAAACTCTCAAATTTACGTCAAAACCTATAGAATATTTTACCTTTGATTTAATCCCAAAGTTTAAAAAGGTTTAACTTCTGCCGTCTGCCTCTGAATCCAAAATTTACACCAAACTTGTCCTGTATCACACTAAAGAAAATACTGCTTTACAAAGAGAATTTATCGTTTTCTGAATTAAACTCTTTTCCAAACCGATTTCGACACTTAAAACTTGTTGAATAAAATATCCTACGTCAATTTATCAACAAATAGTTCCAGTTTATGTCTGTTTTCATTACAATTGAACACATAAACACAAAAATGTTAACATATAAACAGTGACAGAATACAGTGTGTATACACTATCCGTTAAAACAAGATGGCCGCCTAGCTTTATGCCACTGGTTGTTAATTCAGACTACCACCATGCTATTTGAGAGGCATTGAACGTGGGATAGAGACACAAATCTTGTCATTTATTGAAACGTACAAAAACATTTACATGTTTTTGTCAAAATATTTGGAGTTTTATGATTTTCTACTGTTAACAAACAAAAATCATGACAGAAAATTAAAACGGTGAAATACAAGCAAGTTTATATAAAAAAAGATTTATGGATCGTTGAAACAATTCCTTGGTAACAGTGTTAAAAACATGTTAATTTTTGCAAAATTTCGAAGTTTACACCATAATTACATATTTTTTCATACTTAAGCCTTTTTTCATTCTCATTGGCTTTAAAAAGTTTGACTGTTTTTGCACTTAAACTAACTGATGCACTTGTTATTTCCCCTGGGAAAGAGCTAGATGCTACTTTAGAGGTATAAAAAAGTGTGCACATCTAATTAAATGCACTAAGAAAACTACAAACAATCAGTACGTAAATTAGCATTGTACATATCTCAAGAAACAAGTTTATGACGAAAAATTTCTGACTGCACCGATTTTTTTTTAAATTCATATTTCCGGTAAAAACCAATCAATCTCGATGACACAGTGGCTGTTCCATACCAGAATAGTAATGATGGGTGTACGGGAAGTGATTGTAATGCTAAATTTATGCTATTTGACAGGTTTTTACGTGTGTTAAGATGTTTATATTTAACATAAAACCTGGTTGAAATTATGCAATATACTTTTTCTGTAGTTAAGAACTCAAGTCTGGACAGTAAACTAGACTTGTCTGACTCTGAACTTGGAGCAACTAAGTAGACTTGCAATTAAGTACATGTACTGTGAAAAAAGACTTGAAAGGCTCTGAATTTGAAACAGTTAAGTAGACTTACAATTAAGTACTGTGAAAAAGACTTGAAAGGCTCTGAATTTGAAACAGTTAAGTAGACTTACAATTAAGTACTGTGAAAAAGACTTGTAAGGCTCTGAATTTGAAACAGTTAAGTAGACTTGCATATCTTATAATTTGGTACACTTTAATATATTTGTCTGACAGTAACATAGACTTGATGAGCTTATACATTGGTACAGTTAAGTAAATTTACCTGTCACTGACTTGACTGGCTAATAATTTGGTACAGTTAAGTAAATTTGTCAGACTCTGAATATGGAACAGTTGAGTTATAACTTGAGTCTGATAAGAAGAAGATTTTAGCAATTTTGAGGTAAAACATTTAAATGTAAATAGGTAAAGGCCTGATATTTTTAGACTAGCAAAGCTGTGCACACTGGACTGGCACAGGTCTCTTACATTTGTACAGACACTCAAAGTACCAGCTTTATCGCATGACTGGAAACACCAGGAAGTTATCATTTTGACCAAAAGCTCTCAATGAACCATTGCCAAACTAAATGTGTGAAATCATGTACCCAGGTATGAAAAGAACTACATTTATGTGTTATATGCTTTTATTTTGCTGAAATTGGCCGACAGATGGTAGCTATGGTTATGATAGTGTAACACACAATTTCCTACTAATCCGATAACATTGTTCCAACAATTGACAACTCCAGTGAAAAATGGGCAAATTGGGATTCTATAGAACAATGAACACCCTGTAAACATTTTCCAGAGGTCTAAAAACCTGCTGAATTTTATTTGTGTAATGAATTTGCCTTCCTTTAAAGGATCCAGTATTAAAGTATAAAATTTGAACTACCAACAGTAAAGAGCCTGTTGGTGCATCCTAGTCTAGATCTATACTGGTGGCAAAGACTTAATCATGTTTCCAGCTAATTAAGAATTAACAGCTTTTGATAATTATCTGGTTTTATTCCTCAAATTCAGAAGCATTGCAAGAAAACATAGTTATGAATCTAAGCTCTAGCTTTAGAGGCAAATGCCTTAACCACAAAGCCACTGAGACCACTTCCAGTTTAGCAATGTTAATATAAATCGGGTAAATAGTTTAAGTAAGAGATGGGCTGACGGAAAGGAAAGGCTGGGGGTTGTGTGCACTGTGAGAGAGGAATTATAAGGATGAGGAAGTAGAATGGGCTGGGCAATGAGTGGGCTTGGGTGGGCTGTGGGAGGGAATGAGCCGGAGTTGGATTAGACTAACAGAGAGGAATGGGCTGAAGGTTAGTGGGCTAGGAGTTTGGGTTTAGGAGTGTGACCTCTATAATGCTTTTTATGAGCTGAAATTGTTTCTTTATAACTTACCGTAACCATCATTACACTTTAAGGAAGCATTCAATTTTATATTCTTTCAATATGAAGACAAAGGACTAAGACATAACAGTACTGGAAACTAAACATAAGGCAGAGACAATCAAAGACTGTAATTGATACAAATTAAATTGTCACCTAGACACTACCTTGTCTGGAGATCATACTTAACACCTTTTAATTAAATGAAACAAACATACTCCAACCAGACAGCAATCTAAAGGAAGATGAAAAATATTGTTCTGTCAGAGACCTCATACAGGCCTATAACCACTGCAAGAAGCCCTGATACAAGACACAGAAACACTGTGAGAAAGCCCTGATACAAGACACAGAAACTCTGTGATGAAGACCTGGTACAAGACACAGAACCACTGTGAGAAAGCCCTGGAACAAGGCATAGAAACACTGAGACCTGAGAACTGCAGTGAGGAAGAGCTGGCACTAGCATAGAACTACACTCAGTAAGGCCTGGCACATGCTTAGAATCACAGTAAGAAAGACCTGGTACAAGCATAGAACCAGTGTGTAAGACCTGGCACATGCATAGAACCATAGTGAGAAAGACCTGGTACTGGCATAGAACTACTCTGAATAAGACCTGGTGCATGCATAGAACCACACTGAGTTAGACCTGGCACTGGCATAGAACCACACTGAGTAAGACCTGACACATGCATAGAACCATACATAGTAAGACCTGGCACTGACATAGAATTACAGTGAGTAAGACCTAGAACATGTCCTGGTAGAAGCATAGAACCAGTGTGTAAGACATGGAACTGGTATAGAACCACAGTGAGAAAGACCTGGCAGTGGCATGCAATCACACTATGTAAGACCTGGCACATGCATAGACATGCATAGACCTACAATGAGGAAGACTTGGCATTGGCATAGGACCACACTGAGTAAGGCATAAGACCACACTGAGTAAGACCTGGCACATGCATAGAACCACACTGAGTAAAACCAGGCACAAAGTTAGTGAAACAGTAAAGAAGACCTGCTACAGGTGTAAAATACTTTAGAAGGACTTGACACAGATGTAGAGATCTGTAAAGAAGACAATAATCTACCAACAACCCCTCCAACTCTATTATAACATGAAATAAACATTCTAATACAGCATGAAAATATTCCTCTGGCGTGAAAATGAACAAATTTTCCTCAAAGTCTTTTCCAATTTACTTTGTTCTTAAACTTTCTCAATACTTTGAGAATTGAAGAGGAGGGGAGAAAAAAATATCCTTCCAGACTTTATGTTATCATGTCTGTGCTAACTCAAGTCTAAAAACATAACATCAAAATATCTAATTGCTGTAAATGAACTATGCCATTTTATCAAGTGGTAATTTCCCATTGGTATGACACCCTCTCTTACTTTCCTTTATTGAAGGTTTTCTTATAGAATCAATTCACTTTGCTGCGTTTGACACCAACATTGAAAAGGTCATATGGCCACTTTTGTAGCTTTACTGGTTAAGAGGACCTCAGGTGCTGGGCCTTGCATTATTTCAGGCATGAGTAAAACCACTGACCTTCCATAAGCTAGCAGGATAGCTTCCTCACACAGGGTTTGAACTCAGACTGATCTGGGCTCTACTTTTTTTTTTTTTTTTTTGGACAAGTGCTGGAAAGGGCCATTTTCCATTGTGGGGGGAGAGGGGGGAGGGGGGGGGGAGAGAGTGGGAGGGGGGGGGAGGGAAGAAAGATAATGGGTGGAAGATGCATGTTAACAATCTTATTTAATTATCTTACAGTCTTCCGTTTCAATTTTTGCATTTTCAAAGATGAAATCCCTTGCAAATTACAATAATCAACTCCTATTACAAATCTGGGCTAGTCTATTATATAAGAGCTTGTGGGGTAAAAGTAAATTAAAAGTGAAAATTGATTGTTCACCTGAGAATGAGCAAAGGTGAGATATCGAATAAAGCTTCAAACACAAATGCTAAGCTTTGAGTCAAACTGTCTGGGATTACAGACTGCATTTTTTCTCTCTCTCGGTTTCAATTCTTTGTCTATGTTTACAATAGACCTAAATTAAACACTGCATACCTTTGATACAAATCAATAACAACTCAAAGATCAATCAATATCAAAGCAAAAAATCTGCATTTTCAGTGCACGCTTTACAACGTACACAACAAAAACACTTGCAAAATTCAAAAACTCAGCTTTTCATTTTTCTTCAATTAAAGGGAGATTACTATCGCATACCTGACAAGCAGACTGGCACTCAAATACTGCATAAATTTCAATCACCAGATTTTATCTCGACAGGTTAATTATCTGTAAACCAGTCTCATTTTAATAATCATTATACAATTCTAACTAAAAAGATCTAACATTACGCATTCATAAAATCTGCTCATGTGTTAAATGTATTTTGCGAGGAAAGGGTACTGCTGGTTAATACGTGACTTTCATATCCCCCTCTGTTATAATGGTTAGGCGTATACAATTAACCGAATGCATTTTCTGCAAAACATTAAATAAACACTAGCGAATAACTGCTTTTAAATTGATCAAAATATGAACTGTAAATTGCCTTCAAAGTTCTAAATGCTCGAAATAAAAACCTCTTTATCTTTTATAATGGTTCTACCAGACTTCTGTATTGCTAAATGACTTAACAATTACTCAACAAAAGATTAGTGTTCAGTTGCTTAGTGGAAAAACTAACATCTCATTTAGGGACTGAATATGTTTTGTTTGTTTTGTTGGGTTGTCAGTCCGCCCGACACTGTAAGCATCATATGATGTGACTTTCAACGTTCAGTGCTCGGAAAATACGTTTCTGTGCATTATTTCAGCTTAGATGAACAACCAATCTTTTGTAAGATAGCTGGATAGTTTCCTCGCATGAAAGAATGAAACGTCCCTTACGGGATTCAAACCAGGAGAGGTGAGGAAGTCAGCTTAAGTCAAACCTTAACCAATTGGCCAGGAAACTCTTAGGATAAGTTTTTAGGCAATAGACCTTTTTCTATCTTAATCTATGCATCAAACTTGTCTTGGATTTTGGACCGTTAATTGTTACTTTAAAGGATTTTAATATAAAAATACACAAAGTGAGTGACATAAGTCTGTTCAGATTTCAGGACGGTATGGGCTCGCCTGGATTTATACTCATGACCTAGCTATGTTACAATCTACAATAATAACAGGTTTATAATGGATGGGTACATGCTGCATCATCTAAGATTCAAACCAGCACAAATAAATACACATCACTGTAACAATTCAATCTGACTGTACGAATGTTTCTAAAACCATCATTAAAACGTCTTCGAAAAAAAAAAATCTCTGTGTATCAGAGAAGAAAATAAAAATACACATCAATACGTGAAGCTCATATTTCAAAACTGTTTTCACAAAGTTTGCTATATCCCTGCTAACAAGTCGATTTTCTAAAGCTCATTCTTTCATCGGCACAAAGATAAACAAGAAATCTCCCCGTCAGTTGTGAGCCACTAAACATATTATATGGTCTCATTTGTAAATTAGTAGCCTTTAAAAGAGGCAGTAAATATAAATTCAACTGAATATCAAATACACTCAAAGGGTTTTATTACATTTTTTTTTAAATTACTTTAATAGCGGCTTCAAATACCTGAATAATACCTGGTTGTAAGTCGGGTAAAATTAAATGGGTTTTAAAATTTGCATTGAATATGTAGATATTTTACAAATTTTCCAATACTTTTTTTTTTTGAAAGCTCAAATAAAATGCATGTTTGATTATTTAGGTATGGTATGCGTTATCACAAAATAACAAGTTTAAAACTGATAAAATATAGCGCAATCATTGAGAGCCTCTACATGTCAAATGAAAACCTTTCAGTACAAACCATTACAATAAAACCTGTCAGAAAAGACCACTCTTGCAGAAAGACCACACACTGATGGGACATTAGATCAATGGTTTTATGAGACATCATGTGATAATTCCCCCCACAGATCTCCTTATATTGACCTTTATATGCAGGTGTGATAATTTAAAAATCTTCTTATTTTGGCTTTTATATGCAGGCATAAATTTTTTTCCAAACTCCTAATATTGGCCTTTATATGCAGGTGTGATAATTTTCCAATCTCCTAATATTGGCCTTTATGGCAGGTTTGATCAATTTTCCAATCTCTTGCTAACGGCCTTTATGTACAGTGTGATAATTTTCCAATCTCCTAATATTGGCCTTTATGTGCAAGTTTGATCAATTTTTCCATCTCTTAATATTGGCCTTTATATGCAGGTGTGATAATTTTCCCATCTCTTAATATTGGCCTTTATATGCAGGTGTGATAATTTTCCCATCTCTTAATATTGGCCTTTATATGCAGGTGTGATAATTTTCCAATCTCTTAATATTGGCCTTTATATGCAGGTGTGATAATTTTCCAATCTCTTAATATTGGCCTTTATATGCAGGTGTGATAATTTTCCAAACTCCTAATATTAGCCTTGATATGCAGGTGTGATAATTTTCCAAACTCCTAATTTGGCTTTATATGCAGGTACGATAATTTTTCAATCTCTTGCTAATGGCCTTTATGTACAGTGTGATATTTTCTTATCACCTGATATTGGCCTTTATATAGAAACTTTACCGTTTACTATACAATATTCTATGATGGCCTTCTTTTTAGACAAATTAAAACCCATGAAAAGCTATAAAATAACATTATCATTTAATTTCTTTTTATACTAATAAAACATACTTCTAAGCAAAATAAAATTTTCCCTTCAAAGACTTCAAGATTTCAAACGGTTTTAGAATTTTCTCACACTTTTAATCTATCTCCCATTTCCATTTCAGTCAAAGGAATATTATTCCATCATACATAATGAATTTCTCCGCCATTATTAAGACGATCAAAGTTGTACACATTCAAACCCATATAAAATTGCCACTTTATTTCACTTTATTTCCGATCCAAGCATCAAATTGGGATTCAAATCTTATTTTTCTTCTTTTTCTTTCTTCAAAAAGGCTTGAAACACATCGTATACGGAATCAATTTAAAGCTTGCAGTATAATCTAAGTAATGAAATGTAAATTGTGTTGTATTTTCTTCAACATCTTTGGAGGTCTCAAGGAGAATTTGACATAACAAAATGTATGTTTGAAATTCAAATTGATTTCAGTAAATATGCTGACTATTTAAATTGCATACAAAGTATCAAAAGAAGAAGATACATTATAAACCCTGACCACACTAAATTTCTGAAATGGACTAGTCTGCTATTCAATCTGGACAGTACCATTTATCAGTTTAAGGGACAATTTTCAAAATATGTATAGACAGATTAGCAAACATTGCAGTCAAACCAGGTTATTATACTGTAGGTAGCTATATTTTTTGTATTTTAGTATTGTAATCCCTTAAACTTCTAATGGACTGGTCCAAATTAAGTGCAGGGCAAATCTATTTCAAATATTCAGCTGGTTTAGGGTTAATGACTGTTATAACTATATACAACGTTATGCATACAGTCACTATTGTTGAGACAAATGTACTTTACCAGTATATAAAAATATATCGGAAGTTCCTTGCTTGCTTAACATTAGCAACAACAAATTGGGTAAATAACAGATAGGCAATTTATTTTTGTTTAAAATTCCGGAGCTCCTGGCCCGAGCCCCAAATTTCCTGCCTTGATTTAATAAAAAATGGCCACTTTATTTCAGTTTTTGGTGTCTTTATTTCAGTTTTTAACTTGTTTTTGGCAATTTAATTTCAGTTTTTAACTTGTTTTTGGCCACTTTATTTCAGTTTTTTACATGCTCCATGAGCACACACTGGTGTGAAATACATTCTACCTCTATTTCGTCATGTTAACCTACAATTTTCCATCACTTACCGTTTCCTTATGAGACAACAACTCCTTCCTGATCTTGAAGAAATTCTTCCCGTACACTCTCAGGCCCTTCACAAAACGTTTCTGTAAAATACAATATTTATACATATACAGAAATGATAATACATGGAGGAGATATTTTCCTCACATAAAATACACACAGTATAGTCATCAAGGGAGAACTGTTACAAGCCATGTTTCTATTAACTTACGAAAATCATCGTCCCAAAACGCTCTTTTAAAGGTTTGCGTATAAAGGTTATTGCCAAAATGCATTACATTATATATCCATCTCCTATTTTTCTTCACAGAGTTCAATCAATCAAGATCACAACTTCTCTGAATCATTTTTGCATTTAAAATGACTTCGGAACAACTTCTCAACATTGTATTAAAGGAGGGAAAAAAAAAAACAACATGTGGACCATTTCATTCTTCAGTGTTATATGAAAGATTCAGGATATGAGCGTCTTCTTGCCTAAACCTTGGAGCAGCTGAATTTCATTAATGGTCCAGCTCTTATGTTCGGTCTTGGAACATTCCATTATCAATCTTAGGGGATTATCAAGACTAAGTATTCAACAACTGAACTCAAGTCTAGACAGCCTGTATGGCTTATTTGGCTTTATATGGGTGGTAAAGTCTGGGTTGCGTTTCATTGAAGATCCTAAGTCTAAAATACATTGTATGTCTTAATACCAAAACTGAGACATTTTCATTTCAAAGTAAATAATAAGATATAAGTAACAGAAATCACGACCACTCGGAGGTTCCTCAAATTGCCATGTTATATGTATTTGCCTATCTAGGAGAAATGATATCAGTGATAAAACTTAAGCCTGATGCCGTGAAATGAAAATGAAAATAAAAAACCTCTTGAAATTTCAAACTTTTAAGATAAACTGTACAAACAATTGACTCCTGTCTGTATGTAAGATCTTTTCTGATTGCTTTTGCAATTCAAAACACTTTTTTTCTCCCCTAAGACAAATTTTTTTACACTACAAAATGAATAATTCACACAAACAAAAAATCTCCCCGAACACTTAAAACTTGTTTTCTAAAGGAGAGGAACACATATTTCCTGCTTGCAGGGAATATCGCTATACTGATAGGACATTTAATTTTTTGTTTCGAGAAATAATTACATGTGATGTGTATGCCACCATTATATCTCCGCCAATTCTAACAAATGGCATTAGGACTATTTTTATGGTTAAGTATCAATTAAACCCCAATAACCTGTCAAAAGTTAAACCCCAAAACTCCGCGTTTCCATGGAAACAAAATTATCAGTTGCTGCAACTAACATAAAATCTACTTCATAAAAGCTAATTTCGCGATCAAAAGAGCTTCATGCTGCAATAAAGTAGAGGGGGAAAGTTGATCGTGGGTATAAAACACAAGTTATTGACTACCTTAGGGCTGTCGTTTTTCTCCTAGCAAATATTCCGCGCAATTATGTAAATGAGACTGACGAGGGAAAAAATGAGTGGCTTCTTATGTTTTGTGTTTGAAGAGTTATTTCCCTTCATTGCTGGAAACAAAAATTGCAGTTTCCTCCCTTTATATGATAATCATTTCATATATTCAATAAAATTCAAGTTTTAGGAAAAACACTTTAAAAACAATGATGAATTGATGATATTTTGCTAAATATATTTATTTTTCTATCAACTGGTAACGCAACACTGATAATGACCCCACTTATAAGATTTTAGGAGTTTATCGCCAAAAAAAACCCAGACTTAACTGTTTTATTAACTATTCTTATGAAGCATGGGTAAAACAGCCACGAAAACTCTGTATCACCATACATAAAACCTGTATTATGAAAAAACAAGAGGGCCATGATGGCCCTGAGGTCGCTCACCTGTATATAGGCCCCCGGAGCGGGGCCAGTTTAAACCCCAGGGCTTTTATTTGAACAAACTTAGAAGACACCCATTAGAAGATGTTTCATGATGTTTAGTTTTTACTACACACATATAATGTAAAACAATGACCAGCCCCCCCCCTCCCCCGCCAGGGCCAATTTTAACCCAAGGGCTTTTATTTGAACAAACTTGGTAAACAACCATAAGAAGATGTTTCATGCTAAATATCTAAGCTCTAGCTCACTGGATTTTTTAAAAGAAGATTTTTATGTTTTTACTATACAAATATAGTTAAAAACATTGACATCCCAGGGGCGGGGACAGTTTTGACCCAAGGGCTTTTATTTGAACAAACTTGATAGACACTCACTAGAAGATGTTTCATGCTTAATATCTAAACTCTAGCTATTTGGGTTTTTTCATAGAAGATTTTTGAAGTTTTTGCTGTACATATAAGGAAAATCAATGACCCCCGGGACGGGGCCAATTTTGACCCCAGGGAATTTATTTGAACAAACTTGGTAGACACCCATTAGAACATGTTTCATGCTAAATATCTTAGCTCTAGCTCTTTGAGTTCGTTAAAAGAAGATTTTTTAAGTTTTTACTATATGCATATAGGGAAAATCAATAACCCCCTGGGGCGGGGCCAATTTTGACTCCAGGGCTTTTATTTGAACAAACTTGGTAGACACTCATTAGAAGATGTTTCATGCTAAATATCTTAGCTCTAGCTCTTTGGGTTCTTTAAAAGAAGATTTTTTAAGTTTTTACTATATGTATATAGGGAAAATCAATGACCCCCTGGGGCGGGGCCAATTTTGATCCCAGGGCTTTTATTTGAACAAACTTGGTAGACACTCACTAGAATATGCTTCATGCCAAATATCTAAGCTCTAGCTCTCAGGGTTTTTTAAAAGAAGATATTTAAAGTTTTTTCTTTCCGTTGCCATGGCAACCAGAGTTCTGCATGGAATTAAATTCTTTGAACAATTTTTAAAGGTGACCACCAAAGGAACATTCCTGTGAAGTTTGGATGAAATTGGCTTAGTGGTTTATGAGGAGATGTCATTTAAAGTAAAAGTTTACGGACGGACGGCCGGACGCCGGACGAAAAGCGATCACAAAAGCTCACCCTGTCACTTTGTGACAGGTGAGCTAAAAACAACCTCTATATAAAGTCCAAATAATGAAAACCTGTTGCAAATGTGAAGGATTTGATTTTTTTTCTAATCCATTCCGTAAACTTGCCTCTATACAAATCAAAACAAAAACAACAAACAAACACATAAGAAAATTTGTCAAAACAACACCCACATCATTTTGATCAATATTACAGCTTAGGGAATCAGGTATCGTATTTCGGCCATTACATCCCCTCATTGATTTCACTACGATTTTTTTGCTCATTTCCTGAGCTTAGAAAACTGTACTCGACAGAAAGCCAACAAAAAACGAGTAACTCTTGTGAGGCGTTATATCGGATAAAGCTATAATATCCTGCAATGTGAATAAATAACGACTTGTAACGATGTTTTATTGTTATCAATTCATGGACCAATCAATATCTCTAGTAAAAGACACGTTCCCTGTATTTACTGTAAAGGGGGGCAATTAAAGACGTCGTTATAATCGACAGGGCATTGACCGCTTCTCTTCATGCATTTCAAAATTAAATGTACTTGTTTTCTTTAAGAAAAAGCTATAGTTCAAGCCAGTTAGAATCGTACCAAAGGGGAAATTTGCTTAAGAATATTACTAACAACCAAATACCAATAATATTTGATACCATTACACCTATTCCATTACTATGCCCCCTATTCTATTACACCTATTCCATTACTATTTACAACAATTCCATTACTATTACACCTATTCCATTACTATGCTCCCTATTCCATTACTATTACACCTATTCCATTACTATTACAGATTGCCTCTTCATGGGATCCAACAGTAACCAGTGGGACCTAAATCTAAGATTATTTATGACAATTTCAACCTTAATTCTAACTCAATGATTGGTTAAATGAATTATTAAACCTAAATTTAAGCTCTTTGATTGACCGAAAAACTTGTTTGACCTATATCTTAGATCAGATTTGTGTTTGTACACTTGACCCTTGACCTTTTTTAGTATAAATATCATTAACTTACAGTATCTTCTTCGTTCCATTTTTTATCTATGGTACGGAGTGCTGGGGCTTTAACCAGTGCTTGTAGGGCCTTGCCAGTGTCATATTCATACTTGTGTAGCTGAAAGAAGAAACACACCATCATGAATCAAATAAATCTTCATATAAAATATTGAAAAAGTAACAAAATTGTTTGCTTGTTTTACTGGTTTTCAAGCTGATTTGACACAATTTCTAGTCACATCTCAGTGACAGATACAGCTATCCGGTTTTCCTGAATAACAAATTTCTCCACAAGTGACCAGTTTTCCTGGATAACTAACCAGTGATTACCAATTTCTCTGTAGATTTACTTTAATACAAATTAAGTGAAAAGATAAGACAGTTTATTTCCATTAAAAGTTTCTCTTTTAACCCTTACTATACTAAATATTGCAAAAGAAGTTTTGACTGGACAGCAAACAGTGCAGACCATGATCAGACGGCTCATATGTATTGGTCTGCACTGGTGGCATGGGTAGTTTCAGTTAATGCCAGAAAGCTTAGAGTTAGTGTTTGTAAGTCATATATTTACACATAAAACCAATTAATTACACAAGAAATTTTGAATGTAAAATCTATCAATTCTGCAAAAAACTTTAATATCAATAACAATAAGGTAACACATTAAGAATAAACAACAGCAATCATATATATCTTATAACTGCATGATAATTATACAATTAGAAAATTGTGTTAAAAATGAGAGATACCATGTGCATGGCGTTCATCGTTGTGTCATCCATCTGTGCAGCCTGACATCCATCTTCCGTTGACCCGCCGTCACACATGCCGGCAAATGCTGCAACGCTCCTGTGGCGAGGAAAATTACATAACCTATTATTTATTCATACTTTATGAAACAAAACGTTCGTAAATTAAAGCGAGATATGACAGATAATGTTAACCTAACATAATTAACAAAAACTCATGTTTCTTGTCATGTTTGTTTTACAAATTATTGTTTTTCGTGTAAAATCTAGAGACGAAAAAGTTAATGAAGTAATTATCTCACAATTATGATACTTTATTCTTTATTTTGAAAATAATAGCTTTTTTTTTTGCAGAATAAGAAAATTTTCGTTTTCTTTAAGTTAAATAAGCAATGAGTATTACTTAGTTACCAGGCAACCCATTGCCCTAGAATTTCAGACTTTCGACCTTGACTATATGTAAACTGGACAGAAGTCACAAAATAAAATTTTACAAATTTTGTCTACTGTTGAGAAACTAGCTGCAATCTCCAATTTAAACATAATTTTGCCATTTATGAAGCATATAAATATTGAAATAAATAACTTGCAACTATAGAAACATAATAATAATACCTTGCAGCCCTAAGGTACATCATAAGGTCCCCATCAAGAACTCCTTTTGGCTGCCAGTGGAATGTTTCCAGGGCATCACTGCGTTCTGGCATCTCATTGGGTGGGACATTGGGCTTGCATTCAGGCATTCGAGCCTGAAATCAGAACATAGGTCATGTAACTTAATAGGCAATCCCTATATTTCACATGGAAGAACCTATAGGGGTCTCAATCACATTTCCTTCTATAGCACACAAGAACTGGTTAGTTTCAAACATGAAAGTGTTTACAATGACCTTGCTGGCACAACAAATGCAATGCTTTTTTCCAGAATTTGAATAAATATCATGTATATGTTTAAGCAAAACTTACTGAACTTGTGAATAATTTTTCCAAAACCTTAATGAAAACATAACCTTTGTATAAAATTCATTTTGTTTTTGGATTAATCAAGTAATTAAATCAGTATGGTTTTCCAACATTTCTAACATAACATTATTACATAATAACATCATTATTTTTATGTTTTCCATTTATAACAGATTAGCAACGGATTTGCGTTATAACTAGGACTTGCATAAAATGTAAACGTTTGTAAGTCTATCATGCTGGGTACCATTCCAACATGCTGGGTGCCAATCCAACATGCCAGGGGACCAGTAAGATATAAATTCACCTATGTAATTAACAGTGGTAACAACAGGTATTACATGGCAATTAAAACTTAATTAACTCAAATACCAGGTGCAGGGAGCATTATCCCTGCTATACAAGTTTTACAGCTTTATGAGTGTAAGTTACATACTATAATTGTATCTTGTAGCAATAAAGCAGACATTAAATTGTCCCCCCTTACTGTGAAACAGATATGCAAATTCAAAACTTTTATGATAAGATCTACCTTGGGACTTTTTAATTTGCTTTTATGGCTCCTAATTTTTGAAATAAGAGCTCTTTTAAACAGAAATACTGCCATAATATTCAAAATACAAGTTCCCCAGTCCAATTAAAATCAAAATGCAAGCCCCAAAGTCCAATTAAAATCAAAATGCAAGCCCCAAAGTCCAATTAAAATCAAAATGCAACCCTCAAAGTCGATTTAAGAGCAAATGCTAAGTCTAATCAATCCCCTAATTTGCATAATATTTCAGGTTATAATAAGAGGCCTACTTTGTTTTAAATTCAAAATAGTTGTGATAAGACAAGCAAGTTTCCTTTTTACCCTTACCACGCTGAATATCTTAAATGGACTTTTAATTTGGACAAATCTATTTCTCTTTTTTAGGGAAAATTTCATAACAGGCACCGACTGAATAGCAAACACAGTGCAGACAATGATCAGACAGCAAAGTCATATGACTGGTAGAATCTCTATTGCCAACAGCACTGTAAGTATTAAGCTTAGGAAAAATACCCCCCCCCCCCGCTGACAATCCCATAAAAACTGCCCCTCACCCCAGTTCAGTTTCTAAGCCACACTGGCACACAACTTAACTGTTAAGAGCATAGTTTATTCAACATTATGACCTTAAAATACAGTAAATGTGGTACAACTAAAAAAGCAACCACCCCAGAGATAATTCATCATAGTCTACCATTCAAATACCGCAAGCGAAAATTGTTGCAGCTCCATTGCGTTTTTTAATAATGCATATTATCTCCCGTAATTATGTATATTACTAGTAATGCTTCTATTCTAATGTACGAAATATATTTCATATATCATCCGATACCCATATATATCATCAAAGTTTTATTTCTTCGTCAAAAAGATAAACATAATTTTAAATAATCTAATGGTATTTCTGCACATAAATATTTAACCGAAACTTATAAATTAAACTATATGTTCATAGAAATGTTTAAATATTAACAGCGGAAAAAAGTTTAATACTTTACGGATCGTTGCAATCACTTAAATTATCATCTGACAAAACTATGACGTGCCGTTTGTTGCGTGACAAATGCTAATTAGTGTCCCGGCAGGATTCAATACCCTGGTACTTAGGTTGAACAACGAAATACGATCATTTAAACTTCGCCTTTGTTGAAATTATTAAAGTATGACAGAGGCATATCACAAAACATCGAGGTCACCTTGGGTCAAAGGGAGATAATACACATGAATAAGACGTTGAAAAATTACTCTGTTACGAGTGTCTATTTCTCGTCATTGAACAAAGACGGTACTTAGATATAATTACACGCGGGTTATAGGCCACAATGATTTACGACACCTTCCATAATTTAATGACACAAATTGGCCCACTTTGTCTTTTCAATCAACAAATGCCGATTTTGATTTTTTCTTAAGATAGAGACCGCCACAGGATTAGGGCGTAGTTTATGGGAGTTTATACATACAAAGTACGAGTGAAACTCTAAATTATGAATACTTAAACATCTTAAAAGATCCGATAGTCATCTATGCACGTAATGTGTTTTATTCGCGTAATATAATCCCCACACATCGTAAATGCGTTTATTTTTCTGCTTAACAAAAAAACAGAACCGAATATTTTATGAGCAAATTATCTTTGCATTAAAATTTCTTAAGCATTTTATATGATAAAGCACTACAGTTAAGAAAGTAAATATTTATCTAATGTGCCGATATTTTTGTTGTACAAACACTTAAATTTATAAAATACAATTCTTTTTCAATGCTCTTTGGCTTGTAATATTATATCGAAACCACTTTATTTAATCTTATGCTATTCATTTCTGAAAGAATTGCGAATTAAAAAGAAAAAGCTTGTGTCATTCTCTATAAATTAAAATGTGAGAATAAGCTTCAAACATAAATTTAACAATCCTTTCAAAATACTGTACCTCATCAGGAACCTAGGTTTTGAGTTTTCATTCAAACATACCCCATTATTATATAAAAACTTCACAGTCTTGAGTGCTGCAGGAGTAAACAAAGTGGTGCAAGATCTGTTGGCAGGGAGGAGATATTGATCTGAAACATTAACCTTAATGGCACTACCACTAAATTTCGTGCCCCCTCCCCCACTCAAAAGAACTTTTTGTGAATAAATGTTATCAAACCATTTAAGTAATTGAACAAAGAAATGTGGTGCTCTTCTAAAACGATTTTTTTAGTGCAAACACTATACTACATTATACAATGCTAGTAAAATTTAATATGCCATAACAATGTCTAGAAATATTCAACATTAAAACTACACGTACCTGATACATAGACCCGACCCGGATCTGGCCTTGTGTGGTAGCCAGCCTCTTGGTTTCTGGATTATAACCAAGAATACAATAGAACGTGTCAGCGGCCGGCTTGAATGACCGCGCCGCTTCAAGACTGTTACAGTGTACAACTCGGCACTTTCCTCTGTAAACAAATAAACAAACAGATTAATATATAAAATCTTGAGTAAACGCCACCGAGTTAGATTGTGACTAGAAAACTAAAACTATAACCCCCCCCCCCACTGATTTGTTCCTGGAACTAATCAGTACTAAGCAAAATGAGTGAACATTAATTTCTTACTCAAGAAAACAACAGCTTGTCCATCAAGGGGTTTGACATTGTCTGACATGTTCAGCACTCAGCCACCCTCCCCCCCCCCACCTTCCCAACGCCTAAACTTCACTGACAATTATTTGTGCAATAAGTCTATGTGATATGTGAAAAACTGTGTTTGATCTGAATATTCTAACAAAGATTTTTTTTCTCCCTTTTAATTTTACATACAGTCCCATTATCTATCTTTCCTAAACATTTAATTATAAATTAAACCAGTAGGCAAATATCTAATACTTCAGTTATATAAAAACATCAAAGTCCGTAAAACTATCATTATCTCTACGAGAGGCAAAAACTGTTTTTTGAATGGCTAACAGGTGGTCTTATGCCAAACAATTAAATATTTATAGAAATAAATGGAGTATCTATGATTCCTAGGTCTCGCACTTCAAAAGCTAGCGGAATGTGCAATGTAACGAAAAATCAATGAATAATAATCAATTTCAAAAACAAGGAAAAAGAGACGCAAAAAGACTTTGATTTTTCATCAAATCAACTTTTATGTGCTGATAGGGAGAGAACAGAGTGTATGGAGAATAATTAGGTGTTAATCTATAGAAGAAAAATTATCATTTCCATGGAGATTCTAATTATCAAAACCTGATTAATCTGTCACACTATCTTAATTGCAACCTCTGCAGAACTACACCCCTTAAGGATATACAGATTTTGGTTGTAGTAACGAGGTGTTTCTTTTATAAAGGTTAACAGAATTGTGAAGTTTTATTTTAGGGAAGATATGTGATTGGTGTTGTAAAGAAGTTGTTCCAAAGATTATAGTAATTTAATTTGACATGGTGAAATTTTGTTTGCTTGGGCTTTACGTCACACCGACACAGTATAGGTCATATTGCGACATTCCAGCTTTACTGGTGGAGGAAGACCTCGAGTGCCCTTTCGTGCATTATTTCAGGCACAAACGGGCACCTGAGTAGAACCATCGACATTCTGTAAGTTAGCTGGTTAGCTTCCTCACATGGTGAAATTTATTCTGGAACCTAAAATTCTTTACAGACTGATAACTGTTAAATGTCCAATTCTTATTACAGATTGATTAGAAATGCAGAGGTCACTGATACAATCCTCAGGAATGGCGAAATTTCTCTTTGTTCTCTACTATACTAACAATTGCCCATCCAGGCAAGAATATTTCTAATATTGCCATATTATTTACCTTATAAATGTATATACAATAGCAGATGGTATATAACTTTACACAGAGTTATGTAGGTGTGTGCTTTCCTGCATACTGCATTTATTATTCACATCAGATTAGAATGTTGTTGTTTTTTTATCTTTTCAATTAAAGTGCTAACTTCTTTTTCTGACAGCTGGATTAGCAATTAACAGTCTCAATAAACATGTTGTTTCAACATCGTTACATGTTTACATTTATATGATGTATAGAATTTTTTTTCAATGTTTTTTTTCTCTCTTCCTCTCCATTTCATAAATTCATGATGATACATGAGAGCAATCAATGACTAGGGCATGATCTTGAATATTGAAACATTTTGACAGATCAACTCATGTTCACACAAACTTACACCTAACTCCATGTAGTACATTAGAAAGTCACAATTTTTCATGATACAATGATATTAGATGAAATGTTCTCACACTTCGTAATGCAATACTTGGTGGGGTGTCCGTGGCCGAGTGGTTCAGGTCGTTGACTTCAAACTACTTGCCCCTTACCTCTGTGGGTTGGAATCCCAAAAGACACTTTGGATTTTATCCAGCTAGTTTACAGAAGGTCTGTGGTTCTTGTTGTGAAATAATGCACAGAAAGGCACCTTGGGTCTTCCTTCACAAGAAAAGCTGGAACGTTGCCATGTGACCTATACTATGTTGGTGTGATGTTAAACCCAATGAAACAAAACAAACAAACAAACAATACTTGGCAAGACCATAAGTGGCTGATGCTTTCACACTTACAAAAACCCTTTTATTTACAATGGAAAGTTCCACAGTCAAATCAAGCCACATATTATAATATACATGGGGATTCCACTTCTAAAGAAATCTTGTGAATCCTGGTGAAAAACGTATAATGAGCAAAGTGTGCGGTGTATATTGTGTAAGCTATGAAATGTTTTGACAATATTTATTCAGCTTATGTCACTGATAAGCAGAAAAGTAAGAAAAACATAATTATTCTTGGATAGATTTGTTTAGACAGCAGCAGTTAGACAATGAGGAAAAGCTTTCAATCTCCATGTTGAGAATGTGCCAAGCATTCTGTTTACACTAAAACAGTTATCAAATGATGTGGAAATTCTTTTCTCCACAATGTCCCTGTTGCCTGTTGTATATTATCTTACAGTAAATAGATGCTGCTGATGATTTGGAAGATACAGGAAATTACCCATTAACAAGATTTTTCTACCCTCCTCACAGAAGTTGCTTTGAGCAAAAAAAAAGGTCAATCAAAATTGAAAATGAAACTTTCTTCTTCTCTCTGAACATAAATGTGATTAATGCTGGATGCCTCCAGATGAAACAAAACTTTTCAAAGAAATCAAACAAGAGCAAAAATTACTGAGACTTTAAGAAAAGTAAAAGGATTCAAAATAAATGTAATAATGTCCATGTAATGTGCGATTTATGACTGATTTTGCAATATTTTTCACTGTATTTCTAGTGAGTTAATTACACAGTAAGGGCTTTTTTTTTGCATAGTTTAACTTTTTTTGATAATTTACATGGGTTACAAGTGTTGTTTCCAATGTTATTTATAATTTTCTTTGGTTACTTCACATTTACTTTTTAAAACATTTTCAAAATTTCTTGAAAACTAGCAGGAATCTGCAGGCGTGCTGCTTTAAAGCTTACCTGAGTGCAGTCACAGGATAAGTGTCTGTGGCTTCAGAACAGAATAATTCCCTGGACCTTACAGAAGGGTTTGCCAAAGGGTGATCACTCTCTATCTCTGAAAATACACAAAATATTACTATATAAATCATATACAAGGGAGGTAATAAAAAGTCAAACTATAATCATATGCAAGGGAGATAATGTTTGACATTATCATAACATATGCAAGGGAGGTAATTAATAATTTACAAAAGTAAATATTTGTATTATTAATGGTAACTGTGCAAGTGCAAGGGAGGTAATTAACAAGTCCACTATGAAAGGGAAGTAATTTGACTGTATTTAAAGAACAACTGCCAAAAGAAAAAAAAAACATGTATTTTCTCTTCAGCACTAAAAACTACCCACAATTCAACAACTAAGTAAGCACAAATCTATATCAGCACATAAATCAATATTAACAAGGGCGGAGAAGAAGACCTATTGATCTAAAACAAATAAAATATCTATCAAGGCAGGCAACTTTGTGTAAAATGTAAACACAAGATGAAGGGAGATAATCACAAAGGTAAATATACAAATGGTAAGCTACCTCCCTAGATAAGGACAAAACAATCATAGTATAATCACTAGAACAATCAATTATCTATAGATATAGCTCTTTCTCTTCTTATATTTGTAGAGGTTTATCATTAATAGTCCCAGTGTGTAATATCACCAGATATAGACCAACAAGCTCATGCTTTATCACCACTCTATATTGTTTTTGTAGAGTGGTATATAATTAATAATCTCAAGTGTGTTATATCACCAGATATAAACCAACTAGCTTATGCTTTAATTTATACCACACTATCTTGTTTTTGTAGTGGTAAATCATTAATGATCTCAAGTGTGTTATATCACCAGATATAAACCAACAAGCTCATGCTATAAATTTGACACTATATTGCATTTGTACTGGTTCAAGTATATCTTCAATAATATCAAGTGTATTACAACACCAGATATTTAAACCAACTGGCTTATGCTATTATACCACACTATCTTGTATTTGTAGTGGTATATCATTGATAATCTCAAGTGTGTTATATCACCAGATATAAACCAATTGACTCAAGCTATTACACCACACTATCTTGTTTTTGTAGTGGTATATCATAAATAATCTCAAGTGTGTTATATCACCAGATAAAGACCAACAAGCTCATGCTATAACACCACACTATCTTGTTTCTTCAGTAACTCATCATTAATGATATCAGTGTGTTATATCACCAGATATAAACCCACTATCTCATGCTTTAATATCACACTATAACATATTGTGTTCTAGTAGCATATCATTAAAGATATCATTGTTATATCATCAGATATAAACCAACAAGCTCGTGCTCTAACAGTAACACCACACTATCTTGTTTTTGTAGTGGTATATCATTAAAGATATCAGTGTGTAATATGACCTGATATAAACCAACTATCTCATGCTATAACACTGTATTATCACACTGGTATCATAATACATCATCTAAGATAGGGTTAGAGATAACAATATCTCAAGGAGATAGTGTCTGTATTTACTTCATATCTCAACACATACATTGTGATAAAGCTAGATATTGAAATTCTTCAAAAAGCACTAAAAATTAACTTTTTATGTTAATCGTGATAAATTTATTTGTTTTCCTTGTAATAAGTGTTCAGTGGGATTTTTTTTAACCGTTATTTCCGTCCCAAGTTTGGGCATGTGGAAAGTCAGGTTAGGAACTACACAAGATTGGTAAATAATCTATAAAGTTTATAAGTGTTTGAAATCATTTTTTTGTCCAATAGGATTGCAGTATTTCAAATCTGTTAACCAGTTTAGTAAATTGGCTTTTTACAACACTAAGCTATTAGTACGTATTTACAAAATTAAACTTTAACCTATACTAAAATCATGAATTTATAAAATTCTGAATCTGCAGTGGGGATTGTGTTGCCTTTGTTCTACAGCCACTTATGAAATATCTGTCCTGTTCTGGTTTTAACTAGAAAAGTCCAAAGCCCACACAGCTGAATGAGCAGACATAGTCATGACTAAGTGGACAAAATAAATTTGCTTCAATTGTAATGTCAAAAATAAATTCTTAACATATAGAGTTTGATATTCTCGGACAAAGTTGAGCCTGATTTGTGACTTTTAATTAATAGTAAGGTACTTTAGAAACTACCTGGTACATGACAATGGCATTATTATGTTTATTATGAAATAATCACTGAATAATCTTGCCAAATGATCAAAGCAGTAAAGGTCAATAAAATTACTTCTTGTAGTTATAGATCTGTTACGTTGCTATGAAATCATTTACGCAGCTATACCCAAAGTCTTGAATATAATTATTATATCAGACACTTTCACAATTTGTAAGCCATCATTTAGCTAGCAGCTGCCCTCTGACCCCCCCCCCCTCTCTGCCTCTTAAACCTCCCACAAACATAATACATCACAATCAATTAATATAACTCATAAAGTATAATACTCTTAAACAAACCAACATAATAACATAAGTAAATAATAACTAAACAACTTGTAATGTTAATATATCCTTTATACAACCATTACATACAACAAACTAAAATAACACACACAAAAAATACTGAAGAAAAACTTAAGAAAAGAAAAAGTCTCAACCTTGACCTTGATTGCTACAGCTAGGCACAGGACTCGACATTACTGGTCCATAGTTCATACAACATTGTTTTATATCACCCGCCACACAATATTTGTCCTCTATTATAAACCTCGATCACAAATATCCATTCAAATATCCATAAATAAAATAAATATACTTATACAGTCATGTATATACAACTAGTTATTTCAATAGTTTAAGTATGTTAACTGGTTATTAAGCTATTTATAAACCAGTATGTATTCCAAACAATTTAACCCTGTAATAAAACGTTTATTTCGTTAACCGGAAATCCGACAATTTACTTGCACGCTGTTATCCGTGAAGTGGCTCATACTTTAAAATGCATATGCATAACACTTATCACTTTCGCCTGCACATCTAATAGAGGCAGCCATTACACCATTACTACACATATTTTCATTCAGCCAGTCTATTTTTATCCACCAGTCAAAACACCTTCAATGCACACAGTCTGAATGGGCCAGAGAGAGAAAAAAAACATGGCCGCCCTGACGTTTTATACAAGGCTGCAGTACAAATAGTCTGCTTTTATCCTCTTATCTGCATGGCGGTTTAGAATTAATCAAATCCGATATGCTGATCAAAGGCAGGGTTAACTGATACTTAAAATTAGATAGCTGTAAAGTAGCATTAAACAGATTGGCATACTGTCAAACATGTGTCAAAACAACTTGCTTTACAATGGTTAAAGGGAGGGAACAAATTCCAGCTATTCTAGCTTGAAATCTGCAGAGTTCTTCTGCATCAATCATACCAAGTTAACACCTAATCACACTAAAATCATGCAATAGACTTGGCCAGCTTTGAATTTGGACCTGTTCCATTGCCGATTTAAGGGATTTCAAGATGAAAATGCTAAAATTGTTAGCAACCAAGGAAATCTGGCTCAGAGATTAAAAAACCCTTTTTTCTAAAACCTGTGTCGAATCTCACTTGCTGTAAGTTATGTGCTGGTTTCAGAGACCTAAGTTTGAGCTTTACAACCTCAATCAGTCTACTGGTCGGTCTGTAAACTAGTGGCAAAGACAGCCCATACTTGTAGAAAATTGTTTGATCACAGTGACATGATTGACAGCAACACTTACAGTTGAAACTGAATAAACTTACAATACAATAACACTTGGCGGTTTTACAGTGAAACCTTTGTGGAAAGACGCCTTTGTTTTACAGTGAAACCTTTGTGGAAAGACGCCTTTGTTTTACAGTGAAACTTTTGTGGAGAGAAACCTTTGCTATACAGCTAAACCCTTAAGGTATGAAGCCTTGTTGAGAGAAGCCTTCCTTTTACATTGAGCAAAACCTTTCTTTTGCAGAAAAAAGTCTTTGTTTTACAGTAAAACTGTTTTGGAAGAATTTCCTTGGTTTATAGTTAAACCTTTGTGGTGTCAAACCTTTGCAGGAAGAAGTTCTTTGCTTTACAGTAAAACCTTTTTGGAGAGAAACCTTTGTTTTACTATCAAATCTCCATTCATAGAGAGAAGCCTTTGTTGAACAGTGAAACATTTGCGGAGAGAAACGTTTGTTTTACAGTGAAACCTTTGTGGAGAGAATCTTTACTGTACAGTTCAACCTATGGGGAAGAAAAATCTTTGTTTTTTACAGTCAGAAACCTTCTTTTAAACATTAACTTTTCTGGTGAAAATTAAAGCCTTTTCAAAGCCTTCGTTTCAATAGTTAAACATTGATAGAGAGAAACTTTTTTTTATATTTAAAAGTTTGGTGGAGAGTCTTCATTTTACAGCCCAAAACCTTGGTTTTACAGTCAGAAATCTTTATTTTACAGTTAAACCTTTTTGAAGACAAGTCAAACCTTGTTAAAGAGATACAGTTTTTTACAGTTAAACCATTGTGGAGATGTACCCTCCATTTAACAGGTAAACTAAGATTGAGGAACTTTTTTTTTCTCCACATGATTTAGAGGAGAAACTTGGTGGCAAGTCCACAGAAATTTACTTAGTAACCTTTACCACACCAAACACAAGGAGTGTGACATTTTGTTTAGTTAAATCTCATTATCAGGACATAGTAGCTAACTGGAGAAATAATTTAATTATGATCACAATAAGAAACCTTGGTCAAAAGAGTACAAAGACATTCAAAGACTTTTTTTAAGTCAAACCTTAATTTATAATGGTAGTGCGATAATACAGCTTAATGAAAATTTCAAGTCTATGTAAGGCCATGAAGATCATAAACAAGAAAAAATTTGAAGTAAAACTCAAAAAAATCATCAAAAGCCCAAAATTTGAAAGCAGAACTGTTTGAATACACTTAAAACTGAGTTGAAAAAGTTTTTTAACAGTCCAAAAAAACAAACGCTGAAATACAAGATAAGCCTAAAACCAATAGCCAATCTAGTTGTGGACCGTGTTTATTTAATCACATATTACTAAAGTATAATAAATAACACTTTTTGTGAAATATTGACTTTCCTTCTACCCCTTATTCTATTTTGTTTTTTTTATTAGGAAACTAAATGATTGTTAAATTGGTTTCATGTAACACATGTAACAAGCCGACAAAGACTTAGTAAACAATAAATCCATCCCTTCAACAGCTGGGTAAAATTGAATACATCTGTTATAAAGAACTAATATGACAATTTAAAACATAATATTTTCAAGTTATAATATTACATAAAATTTCCCTTAGCAATCTTTTCACTTACATGTATAATTATGTTAAACTGTAGAAGTAACACTGTGATTTACCATTTACATTCAAAGAATTTATTTCCGTGTAACCCTGAATGGCAGCTCCGATCATAAATTGATATGTATGAAACTACATGTATTAATATGTAATACATAACTTTATCAAAAACTATTATAAAAACAAACTTTTCTTTCAAACTGTCCATATTAATTTTAAACGTATGTCTGTACAACCACGTAATCCCATGTTTATAAATCCATGTTCATTTTATTGTATTATCCAATTTATATACAGATATATATATAATATACTAACATTTTATTTCCCCGATAGACGTCTTATGTTGATATCGCCATAACTTAAAGTGCGGTGACAAGAAAAGTACTTATTTATCCCATTCCGCTAAACATTTTTCTATTCTATCGTACCACCTCTACCTATCATTCACACTTCAGCGTTAAAAGCCCACTATCAAATGTAAACCTCATACCACCGATACTAACATTTTTTTGCTCGGTTTCGCCAATCTTTTCTTTTTATCCGTTCTTGTTTACTTTAAATGACGAGTCAGTAACGATTGAACGAGAGAACTACAGATAATCAACAATAGAATTTACAACTCATTGTGCCTCGACTGATAATTATATTATACAAACATGACTCTATGTGTATATACATGACGAACAATTCATTAAATGATATATGCGAACTACAGATTATGCACGCTAACTAGTTGGCATACTTGGCGAATGGCGATAAATTAATGTTCCTGCCTACTATCGTAACTTTAATAGATACAAGGACCTCTTAAACTCTACTTCACACAATAGCTAAAACAAAATGTATAAATTAACAATCTTATCAGATATACCACAGATACAGCCCTTGTCACAGTTTCCTTGTTCAGTAGATAAGTATGGGTAAGAGTTCGTATTAAGACGACTGTAGGGAGTCTTATCGGACTCTTACCCATATAACTGCAAATCGGCTCTTACAACTCGATATCAGATAAAAATACAGAAAGTGTCACCTCTTTAATTAAGCATAACATTATTTTTCCCCAGCAGTCACGTACAAACAAGGATGGGGTCCAATTACTTAATCTGGCATGTAAAACAATGAGTTTTCAACAATACCTAGTATTTTTGATGCAATTCATTCCTGTCATATGAAACAAAATAATGTTTGCTTACTTTTTCTAGAAAATATAAAACAGTCAGCAATTAATAATTGACATTTTTCATAGAGTTTAAAGGATATCAAAAAGTTACTGTGTTCACATTTGTCTCTGCGAGCTGAGCTCCACGTGCATTATCTATGTAATAAATTTGAAGTATCCTCACATTGCTACAGTGTTATCAGCCTTTTTAGAAACACCTGACCTGGCTAATTAGAATATGCCAATCACAATTTTCAATATCAGCACTGGTTTCTTCATGAAATAGCGGCTACACTAATTACTGCCGAGTAAGAGCCGATTTGCAGTTATTATCTTTTGTTGTCGTTTTTTTTATCATAGATTGATAATAATCTTTGAGTTGGTTTTTTTTCCAAAGCTCATATTGAACACTTCAAGATAAACGGTGATACACAGTGAAGCTTTTTGACACATTAATTTTGTCACACTCCTAATTGAACTGATATATGGTCTCTAGACTTTTGTTCCTTTGCCAGAACCTGGCATCACTGCCCCCTCACCGTTGCGGGTTCGAATCCTGACAGGGACTTAGAATTCTTTCATGTGAGGAAGCTATCCAGCTAGCTTAAGAATGTGTGAGGTTCTACTCAGGTGCCTGAGATAATGCACGGAAGGGCACCTGAGGTCTTCCTCCACCAGTAAAGCTAAAATGTCACCATATGACCTCTACCAAGTCAGTGTGACGTAAAACTCAATAAAAAACAAAACAAAAAACAAAAAAACCTGGCATCCCTGTAAAGAAATCAACTTCCTTATACAATGGTACCAGAGCTGCCATGGACTGAAGACTGACAGCGTACCTATGGAAACTTTAACAAATAATTTAATCATAAGAAATAATCACTGTATAAACTGACAGATATAAACATATACCTTTAAACCTAGTTTCATCGATTTAATCCCAATCTTATGGTATCCTATTCACTCAAAGTAATTGCATGAGCCTCTGGACTTATTCCTTTACTGTTCCACACGAATCTTCCAAGATAATACTATATATTCCATCAGGAGAGCTTATTATATTATCATTTACCACACTTATAAAATCTGTACTGTAAGAATTTGATGGTATTTTTTTTTTAAACCTATGTATATCTATTTCACTTCAAACGATAATCCAGATTTTGAAGTACATTCCAAAATAACATCCAAGCATATGACATTACATTAACCAACATGTTACAACAGCAGAAAAACTGTCTCAACTGTTAACATATCCCTCCTATCTAGTAAACGAAGAAAATATGACGAAGAAAAAATCACGCAAAAAACGTCTCTGGAATAAATTTATTCCGATCACTTTCAAGTTTTACAACTGTCATTTTCTTATCGGATGAATATCTAATTTGTCATACAAAAAATGGATTAAACCCCGACATAAACGTAAACCAAGCTACAGGTATTTTATAGGCTCGGAAATCACATAAAAGCCAGTAAACTGGCTATAATATACCTGTACAATTAATAACAGTTTACTATCAACCACGCACCTGTGTTAAAACAGGGTCATACACTTCAAAGCGTAGAGCAATTTAATACCACTAAAGCGTATTTATAAATATACTTAAGATTGAATTTGAAAAGGCATGGCAAACATAGTTTTGTGAGAAAGTGACAGCTCTGACAGGAATTCCTGTGCACTCAATAGCAAGATTATAGCAAAGTGTAAAATGTATCTAAATCCTCAAGTAATTAATACAAAACTCTGAAGTGCACTAAGACAAAGTCATACTGGATCCTATAGCACCATAATTTAGATTATAAAATTCCATTACACTACAGATGCTGTTGTGTGGGACTCCATAGCATTCAATAACAATTGCTAGATTGTATAATTCCGTAGTATTCAAAAGCTAGACAATAGAAATTGTCTATAGCATAATAGCAAGACTAGGAAATTGTTGTCTGTAGCTACATTATAACACATAATAGCTAGACTTTAAGAAACTGTTGCCAATTATCAATAGATAGATTATAGATTTTCATTGCACTCAATAGCTAGACTGTAGAAATTGTCTATAGCTACATTATAACACATAATAGCTAGACTATCAGAAACTCCCGTCAATAGCTAGATTATAGAATTCCATTATACTCAATGATTAAACATATATTGTACTCAATTAAGGTAGATAATATAATTCAAGAGCACTAAATAGTTAAGCAAAATGAATTCAGGTGCACTCAGGTATAAACACATAACACTATGGATCTTTCAATTTGAATCATATATTTCTGGCGCAATCACATACCTTAAACCATGGGTCTTTCCCATTGAACCATATTTCAGGGTTTCAGGCAAAAATCATACCTCAAACCATAGTTCTCTCCCTTTTAATAATATTTTTAGGGATTCAGGCACAAAAACAAACCTCAAACCATGGTTCTTTCACTTTTAACCATATTTCAGGGTTTCAGGCACAAAAACATACCTCAAACCATGGTTCTTTAATTTTAACCATATCTCAGGGCTTCAGGCATAAAAACATACCTCCAACCATGGTTCATATTTCAGGTCCACAGGCACAAGCACATATCTCTAAACCATGGTTCATATTTCAGGCCTTTAAGGCACAAACACATTCCTCTAAACCATGGATATATTTCAGAACACACACACATTCACACAGAACAAATAAACAAACCTATCAAAACATGTATACACCATATCTCACAGAAATAATCTTTTCCTTTAACTGGGAGAACTTAGCTTCTGGTATTAGAAACTGGTAACATTTCTGGCTATAACAGATACCTTCAGGTGAATATGTTCCTACAATCTATGGTGTATTTTTCTGTACAGCTATTCGCTAAATTAATCACTTTATAAACTGCGGCTGCCAATTATAGAGCAGCTTGGCACCAGAGTTGAAGTTTGCCCTGTAATAAGAAGATACTTCTGATCTTCATTATCCTATGTTAATGCTGACAGAAACAAACAAGCCACTTGTTATCTTATATATAACTGAACATAAATTTATAGAGAAATATATAGATAACCCCCCCCCCCCCCCACACACACACACAAGTCTCATTACTTTCTTTTCCAGTATCATACTTTATTCCAATAGCATCCTGTTGGAAACCATGCACATCATGTTTCAGTGATTTTTCTTTGCATATTCTACAGCCTAAAACAGGCTGTTTCCCAATGCCAAAATGCTGTTTCCCCTGGCCAAAAATGCTATTATCTTCCCCTATAATGTAGCCATGATTTATCCAAGAACAGAATGAGATAGATATTAAAGAAACATTGATAATTTTCAAACACATCATTCAAGTTCTTCCACCTTAAACAGTAAAATAATTATAGAGAATTAGAAATATCACGCAATAGTTTTTTGTTCTTAATTAGGTGTAATTCGGACTAATTCCCTACAGGTAAATCCGTAACGTACCGGCAAACGTTATTTAGCTAGGTTTTCGAAAAGGTCAATTAACCAATCATGTACGGTTTACAGATCACATGCTCCTCCATGTACGTGCTCCTCCATGCCTCAAAAGTTAAACGCGTACCAATACCCTGCGGTCTCCAGACCGCAGGGAATAAAGTTCTGTAATTGCAGTAAAAAATGTTTAATTATCAAATAAACACCTCTAAATCATTAAATGAGAAAAATTGAAATGGAAAATTTGATTAAA
Organism: Ruditapes philippinarum; assembly: GCF_026571515.1. Lineage (NCBI taxonomy): Eukaryota > Metazoa > Mollusca > Bivalvia > Venerida > Veneridae > Ruditapes > Ruditapes philippinarum. The sequence continues at coordinate 194,991 of NW_026867088.1, forward strand.
AGTAGGCTATGAAACACACTAAGTTGCTGGCATTTGATTTAAGCTTTCTGCCAGGGCTATTTTTGATCTTGCAATTCCCTTATTCTCTAATTGGACTGTTCCAATTTCAAAGCTGGTCTGATCCATTTAAATTAATTTCAGCAGGTTTTTCCGTTGACAAGCAAACCCAAAACGTACACAAAGGAAAATAAAGTAGCAATAATCTACAAACTTTTAAAATGTTTGTCTACAATCCAACACTGCTCTGTTGGAGAACATTAGACCATTAACATCCCAAATTCACTAATCTTTACATCTTAATTATTGATCTTTATTTCTTTTTTCCACAGCGGAAAAGGGGAAGACAGGGCTTTTAAGATGAGACCTGATATCATCCCGAGTGCTGTCTGTCAAAAAAAGCAAGGCCGATAAAACAGCTACCTTACCTGATAAAGGTGTGAAAAATGATGTTGTGTAAATATAACAACGATATGCACAATTCATGGGCCCCTAAAATTCACCCATTCACCCAAAACATGCACACAGTCTTTTGTTAAGCCTCTATCTTTGAGAAATGACAGCAGGTGATCAGATGATTGTATAAAATGATACCCCACCGCACATCATACTTCATGATAAATTAAACAGCCAACTTAACATCCAATGTTTGCCTGTCTAACACAACTGTTTAACATTGTATAAGATTAGGGTAAAAAATTTAACATATGCTCCTTGTGTTTTTAACCTTTAACCTGTCGACAGCAATTTGAATCTATCGACAGCAATTGAATCTACCAGTATGACAAGTTCAGACCAAGATCAGCCAGCCCATAACCATACTGTCTGATCATATCAGGTCTGCATTGCAGCAGTAGGTACTCACTTAAATTTTTCCCTAAAAACAATGAATAGTTTTATCCAGATTAAAAGATGGATGAGTCCATGTAAGAAACAAGACTGTATTTAGCAAATTAAGGTTCAAAAAGATCATACATGTATAAAATTACCAACTATTCTAACAGAGCTATAAATGCACGCTGTATAATATACATTAAAACTTAAGTAAACATTAAGTAATGGTTAACAACTTCTATAATTTTTATATAACTACGAAAAATTCTTCTTACACCACATCTTTTGACAACAATAGTTATAACTACCATCAATTTCAACACTAAATATTGCTTACACTAATTAATTCTTACACCAAATCTTGCTTACACTAATTCTTTAACTAATCCATATACTTACACCAATTCATCTATTCCGGCTTTACAGAATATAGTTACAGAATCCCTCGAAAGTTAAAACACCAATTACTTCAATAATTTTTTTCGCCTCCCACTCATGTATGTATCCATTTCATTTTCAAATGTCAGAAGTCACAAAATTACAAATTATAATTATACATGATATACATGTGTAGCTTACAGAAACATAAGAGTTTTAACACATCTAAATGTGCAGTCAAAGAGCACAAGACATTTTCCTCGAGACAATTATATCCACATGTGAATGCATTATAGATCACTTTCCATCACAAGTTCTCCTGTTTCACACATTTGACATATAAAACCACTTCTGTAATCTACAGTGAATATATATGCTAGCTTGTTTTATAAATGAACTATAAATAAATTAAATCTTTACGTTTAAAACACCATCTTGTTTGAACTATTCATACATAGAATCTTACTGCAAAATGCAGTCTATAAAAGATAAAACAACTATACTTCCCCCAACAATACACAAAATTAATATTACTATCAAAGGTCACAAGAGGTCATTTAACAAAATAACAATGCAACAACTGCCCTCTCATTAAAACAAATGATTTTAAAACTGTATATCCGACCATATGCTATCAATAAGTGGAAAAAGAAGTATAATTCATTCATTCGTTAACAAAAAAAAATCCACAAGATATCAAGGTAGGAAACATTCCATGGATATAAGAGGCATTCCAGCAGCAGATAACTATAAGGCGAGTATTTTGTAAAGCAGTCCAGGTATGGTGACTGTATAACACTTCAAGAAGCTAGTTAACTACTTTGTAATTTATCGGTCTGTCAGTCAGTACATTATCCCAGTGTGAGTGTGTGTGTTTGTGTTTACAAGGGAGGTAATTCAGATTTTTTTTTGATTTTTTTTTTAATGTTGGTTAACCTTTGCCCCTTATAGTCCGGACTGTAAATGTTAACCTACCAAAAGGTAAAAGTCACAAGATTAGCTTCTGCTGGTACATTATATATAGAACCAGGCCAGCCTGCACTGAACCAGGCTCTATGTATACTGTTGGTGGCCTGAACTTTTCTATTTTTAAGTTTGAATCCCTTAAATTATAAGAATGGACTGTTCCAAATTCAAAATGGAACAAATCCATTACTGAATATCAGCAGGTAAAGGGTAAGACTAATGGCATTCCCTTAAATTTAATACTAGAAATCACAAGGGACATCACCATACAGTATGAGAATATTAATATTTCATGTAGCAGTCAGTTACTATGGTCAAATACCGTAAATAGGCTCTATAATTACAATGGTGCAAAGGCGAGTTTTTGTTGCTACCATATTAGCATACGTCCTTTCGCTTCTTGAAAGAGAAGCGAGAAGCGTAATGGAGAACAACAAACTAGTTGAAGAATGTGATGTACATCATCACTGCGGTATACCGTACCCCGGATATTGCTCGATATTATGAGGACTTTCATCCCATTTCGCGACTTTGAACGAGGAAAGAAGGTATGTTTAGTGACGATATCTAGTAATTTTGAATTGGTTAGATGTAAATTTTGTAGAAATACAAATACTTCGATAATTTCTCTAGTTCATGAAACCCCAAAAATGTTGAGAAATAGCTTTGAAATGTAATTAGGAGGTAAAATTCGTCTCTTCGCTCACGTGATAAATGAGCTCGGATCAGTCAAATTTGATGTTTTTGTGCATACACATCCTTAAAAGAAAAACTTGAATCGAGTGAAATGTGATAATGATGATAATGTTTATGTTGTAAATGTTCAATCAACAATAGAACCTCAGATGACAGTGCATTTTGAGAAAAAATACACATGTCAGTGTACCGAGTATTGCTTTGGAGTTGCCCGCCGGTGTCACGAGTATTGCTTTTTAGTGTAACGAGTATTGATTATCAATAAAGAGTAAATGCAAGTAGTAAACACAAAGTATTTACCACATTTAATTTTAAATATTTCTTACTGTGTATACTTATTTACACTATATGTGCAGAATATGCAGAATTCGGAGGTACTTTACTGGAAACATCTGCGAATAATCCAGATTTTCATTTCTGCTCGTGAAAAATCTCAGTTTTCTGTGTTTAAAATGTTCTCGTTGCTATCGAAGGATCAACCTTTCCAGAAATTGTTAATAATTATTGCATATCTTACTTTAAATAGTAAAAAAATGCATCCAAAGTGCATTAATACTGCCTCAAGATTGTCAATAATAGACGGTATTGAGCAAGTGTGCCAATATCTAATATCAACCGACTTCCTACTATGCCAAAAATCCATATAAAGGTAACTTTCGGGCATTTTGCACCTGCACTCTAGCAACGGCAGACCGTCTGCACGTGAAATTTTGTTACGCCTTAGCAATGAGTTACCGTATGACTGCCGAGCGGGTACAGCTCAAAAAAACGAATAATGGATTGATAAGATTATGATAAAGGGCAGCAGATGCAATAAAAAGGTTATGTTCCTTATAACCTTATAACCTTTTACCATATAAAGGCGTGTTTTGAAGGCTTTACACCCCCACCCCTTTTGAGGCCTCAAATAGTGTAAAACATGCGCTATTTAGGCCCAAAACACTGTTTTTTCGTTTGAGAAATGTTGTTCAAAAGAGTGATCACTTTTTCGGCGCCACCCCCATTAAAAAGGTACATCAAGGGGGTTACACAGGGGGGATTTGCCCCCTTCTGTTTGGGGATTTGAAGTGGATCAGCAGCCCCTCTAATCGTCGAGAATACTTGGGACTTGTGGGGGGCTAAATGGCCTCAGGTCGATTTAAAGGTACCGTGTAATCAACACCGAAAACCTTAGACTTTATATCAAACAATTGAGAAGTGGGTTCACCTTGAAATCAGTTTTGATGGGAAAAAAAAACAACGCAAAATAGAGATTTTTGGCAATTTTGAGACGCCCCCCCCCCCGTTGCCATGGTAACTGAAAATTTAAAATTGAGCATGCTATTCCACAGTGGTCTAGCTAACATTTGTGCCCAGTTTGATCAGTATTGAAGCATTTTTTATAGTTTCATAGCAGTTTGAACTTGTTACAAGAGGCTTTATTATAATTCAATGAAAACAGCCATTTTTCGCTTTATGCTTATGCAGTAAAAGGTTAAGACGATACCGGCATGCTTGGACGGCATAAGCCCTCGGGCCAATATTTTATGAAGTGCGTCGATATGTTTCCTAAGGCAAACTTGCCCTGTAAAAACCTATTATTAATGTCATCTAAATATGTTTTTTTTATTCTTGTCCTTTTCAGAGATGGGTCTTCTTGATCAAAGTTTCTTGAGACATGTATTTAAAGTTTTTTATCGTCAATTTTGATGGTTCTACCCTGCTTCCGACCCTGCACACACTTTATTTCATCCATAGTGTGATTTTCAATCAAATGGGAAATTAAATATCTGTATTTGCCAGTAGGAAAAGAACAGTAATAACACTGAAAATGCATTGTTGAATCTGAAATATTTGAATAAATATCATATAAACAGTCATTATCAGAAAAATGAAATTGAATCGATAAACAGACGTGAAAATTAGACAAAAATATCGATTTTCCATACTAATGTGCTCATATTGTTTTGCAATACTCTGTACACTAAAGTTGGGCTATTTTGCAATACTCTGTACACTTAAAATCAATACTCGGTACACTTTCTTGTATCTTTTTTGGCCTGTATCTTTTTGTACTTTCACACTTTTTGCCTGAAATTTGGACACGGCATACTTTGATTGAGAATAAAAAATTTGCTCGATTCAGTTTTTTTTTATATTGGTAATATAATAATTTCTAACGATTCTACAGTATCGCGGTCAGTATTTTCTAGTGAGCAGCGGATCGTTTAGGGGTAGTTTAATCAATTTACAAATACCTGTAATACTTTTACGTCTTTAAGAGCTACAGAAATACCTCTAGATATATAAAACCCGTTGAGATAAATGAAATAGCCATTAGTTTGGAAAATATCATCGCTGAACTTACCTTCGTTCCCCGTTCAATGTCGCGAAATGGGATGAAAGTCCTCATAATATCGAGCAATATCCGGGGTACGGTATACCGCAGTGATCATGATAAAGAAGAAATATTATCTAGATATACCTGTGTACAATTCTGATAAATATACTCTCCTGATAACAGACACAAGTTCAACCAGGTGTCAAAGAAAAAAAATTGTTTCAATTTTCTGTTTTGCTTGTTGCAAATAAAGACATTAGTATATCTGCCACCTGACACCAAGTTATAAAACATTGTGGCACATCTGTACTGCCTACATGTGCAGTATGACACGGTTATACCCTAACAGAGGCTCAACTTTCACATTTTGAAAATAAAACCCCAACACATTCAATTAAGTCAAAGTACAACAAGAAAATAATACCCTAAATATACAAGTTTTGTATGACAAGGTTTATAAAATAAGAAAAAAACAATGAATGGTGAATCAACAAAATCATATGATCTACAAGCACAAGTAGACAAACATTATTATACAATTATATAACACATTTTAATTATTAATCAATTCATTTATAATTGTCATGTGACTCACAACTAGAATCACAACCATTTAATATCCACCTCATAATCAGCTGTTTTATCAAATTATTTTCGACTCAAGTGCATGATACATAATAATCATTTAGGCCTTTAAAATGGAGTGACTAAAAGTGATATTTAAAATTGTCAAAAAAGAACTTTGTCAGATTTTTTTAAAGAATATTTCAAAAACTTTTCACAAAAGATTCTTTATCTCATTTTGTTGAGAAACATTAGCACTATGATATCATATAATACTGACTATCAATTCAATTCCACTGTGATATTTTCAGTTTCGCTGACATTATACAACTGTCTCAGTAATAAATACCTAATTGACAAGCTTGAAATAAAACCTGTCACATCTCCTGTTAACAATGCAGACAAGAAAAAAATTAATACAATATTCAAAATGAAAATATATATCCTTATTATACACTTACCATTATACTAGAATTGTTATCCAATAACGTTTTATGGCTTTGTAATAAAAAATCCAATCCTATGTATCATCCGAACAGAAATATATATCCTAACTTAAAATTATATTGTACAAATCAAATTTATACGCACTGATTTAAATTCACTTTAAAATCCAAGATACATGTAAGTTTGTATGTTTAACACATTCTCACTCCATTATACATCCAAGCCAAAAACAATAACAATACAAGCAAACGCAAGTTTATAACCGTAAGAAGCTATCCCACTTAAAGACGACATACGGCACAATAAAAATATCTATGTGGTTCACGAGTCAAATAAAATCACAACAATTACAACGGTACAGTTACAAGTTATTTCATAAAATTTAGTAAATATTTCATACGGGCTTTATTATATCAATGTTATTTGAGAGCTTTTATCTAACTACCTTAAGGGGCTTTTATACGAACCAAAATGACAATCTATTAAACCTCGTAACAGTTTACCTGTCACATCACGACAAAGGCAGACAGGTATATTAGATAGCGTTAAAGCAATCAGTAGTTTTACAAGGCTCGCTAGGCAAGACTTGTGTTTAAATAGATCTATTATTAATTAATATCTTGTTGTAAAGTTAGATGATCGTTATCATTATCTTTTATCATTGTTGTTACAAACCACACAGCTATATAATGATAAAGAACAAAAATCCGGCTTTTGTTGGTTTATGACATTATTATAAATATACACTGATCGTTCAGGTGAGATCAATGAAAATACCTTGATATTAATCTACTAATGTGTTATAAACCACACACCCCCCCCCCCCAAAAAAAAAAAAAAATTTAAAAAATTTAACCATTGCAAGTTAAATATAAACAATGGACTGACACATATCATATTATTATATTCCATTATGCAAGAGGCAGTCCCGTTAACAAATTCCAATTTTTCGTTTTTCAGACAGATCACTTCACATTTATCAATAATGTCTACCCACAGTAATCAGAGTCTAATAATTTCCCCGTAAAAACCGAACTTTACAGAACAGTTTACACTTTCCAGCTAGTTCACGTCTTATTTTTCCCCTTCAACGATGGATAACTTCGAATCATTTCATTTATTCCTACATTTTTTTTTCCCTCCATCTCTAATATCTCCCGCAACAAAACCTTCACATAATCGCATATAATCTAAAACAATTGATAAACGCGAAGGAAACAATTTGTCGTTAATTCGCACAATCAGAATGCCTTATCTACTGTAATCAAATAAGAGAGTGGTATTGACCTGGTGCTTTAAATCAATCATTCTGTACATTAATCCACAGATCAATAGAAAACTTGCTACCATAAAAGGTTTTTCGTGAAGACACTGGAAATTAAACGTGAAAGCCTGATATCTATCAATCTAAACTAAACAATCAAATTGAAATTCAACATGGCTTATTTATCTGGACTCTTCTTAATTTAACAGCGTCTTTAAAATGAACTTTAACAATATATATATACAAAACATTTTCAATGGACATTAGCAAATACATACAATATAATATATAAATTAGTTTTGGGGACAAGATATCAGTCATGTAGAAGAAAAATAAACTGGTTTTTGGATTTAAGTAATTGTCTGTTAAGTTACAAGCTAAATTTTGGCTATATTTAGTAAGAGGTTTGACATTTACGTAAAACTTAAGACAACCAATTATTCAATCAAGTCTTTGACTATATCATGGTATATATGTGTTAATAAAACACGTTCAGTTCTGTGTTTTATATGGTTAGACAATGAGACACGTTATTATATGTGGTAACACGCTGGTTTACAGAAAACATCACCTAACTTAATGAAGTCTTTTTTACAAGTTCGCACTTCACTTAACTCGCAATAAAATACATTCTGTCCAATCTATTTTATTCTTAACAATGACATAGCACAAAAAAATTATACATAACGATACACAAACTCAAATATTTTTTTTTTATCAATACTTTCCCATTTAACTTTATTGACATATAAATCATTTAACACAGTCTAACGATCTAAAGCCGAATAAAAATCAAATAAAAAGAACCTTTAGATAATTATTTCTCATTATTTTATCTGTAAGTTATGACTTAAAAAAAATATACCATAGTTTTCTTACCTCCGTTACTGAAGAGTTTTTATTTTCCGTTTCTGTCCCCTCCCAAGTTGTGTTTAATAAATATCCCATCTATGATATTTTATATCCAGTATACACAATTATATTATCAACAATATAAATCTATTTCCAATCCATTATAATATATATATTTGCCATTTACCGATATTGAATGTTATTGAATCGCGTATCTTTTTTGCCTTTAACACCATTGGTAAAAATAATGCCCGACAAGTTTACATTTCAGTGGCGTATAGCAAACAAATTGATCGTAAAGCTGATCTTATGAGTGGTGTGTGCTTGAAACGAAAATGTAATTGTTGGCAAAAGTGATAAACTCCGCCCTCAGGCAATGGTTTGCTTTTAATGTAGCTTCGTCGAAAATGGCATTACATTCACGGCAGCTCTGTCAAACAAAAGACTGAGGTAGTTAAGATTGTTATCATTCCAAGTTTGTGTGTATAATAATCAATATTTGCGTGCAATCGTGTTGCGAAGATAGGACACTTTAGGACATGACTGATACATATGTTAAGCAAGTGGATAATATAATACGACCCTTAAATAGCTTCTCAATAATATTGTTCTGATATGATGCTAGATAAAAAACCGACTTTTTCGATTATACATTCACTGACAGCTTGCGAACTTTGTCACACGTTGAACACAAAAGCATATCAATGTAACCAAAATCTGTGTACATGTAATAATGATTAAAGTAATAGAACATATAAAAGGTTTTCCTCATCATAAGTACATCACATGTACCGTGCTGGTAGTCAAGTCATTCCCAGGTTTTTTGTGCCGTATTTCATTCAAGAGCTTAATATGAATACTGATAGTGTGGCATAAAGATTCAAACCCGAGACTGCTTGTCTGTTATTCATGTTGCAAAAAATCCAACTTTTGACTTCCCCACATGGAGCGGACAACTTCAACTCTGATATAACTGATCTAGATTCAAGTAATACGATATCTAACAGAACAGGGAATAAATCAAATGAGGCAAATTTACAAGAAGACAGACAGAAAGCTTGGAAAGATATAGCCTGACAGTACGAGACAGACTGTAAGATAATTATATTGTAAATAAAAAAATCATTTTGTTTCTCTTGTTACACAAAGATTATTATACGGATAGCGAAAAAAAGAAAAAAACGGCAAGGAAAAACAAAGATTATAGACCTAGTAAAAAAAAAACGGTAAAGAATATCACAAATGTTTCGACAAAAACAATTTCACGAAAGCTGACAGCTGTTGTTATGTAACATGTGAATAATTTCATCCTCTTTCATTTACTTTGATGTAATTGAATGAAAGAAAGAAAAAAAAAAAAACGCTTTAATTCAATCTATCAAGAAAAGATTATTGGAATAATATATTATTTCTGGTGTAATATCCGGATATCAAAACATACAGCACTCCAAGCTTAACCTGTAACTTGTTTGATGTAACTGATAACTCATACAACCAGTGCCGACAGGCAGATCAGCCCGCTCTTGTGAACTTAAATTTAAAGCCGGCACTCTTGTGAACTTAAATTTAAAGCCGGCACTTGTGAACTTAAGCCGGCACTCTTGTGAACTTTAATTTAAAGCCGGCACTCGTGAACTTAAGCCGGCACTCTTGTGAACTTTAATTTAAAGCCGGCACTCTTGAACTTAAGCCCACACTCTTGTGAACTTTAATTTAAAGCCGGCACTTGTGAACTTAAGCCAGCATTCTTGTGAACTTAAGGTGGCACTCTTGTGAACTTAAGCTGGCACTCTTGTGAACTTAAGGCGGATATCTGACTTAAACCGGCACTCGAACTTAAGCTGGCACTCAAACTTAAGCCGACACTCTTTGTGAACTAAAGGCAGGCACTCTGTTGTGAACTTACAAAGTAATCTGGTAAGCCTCCTCCTTGCAGCAACTGCTTGCACCAAGACAACACATACAGACCAAGAGCAAACCAGTGCCGTCTGATAATGGTCCACACAATATTTGCTTTTCAGTCAGTATCTATATTGAAATTCATCCGTCAAATGACGAATGATTTTGCGTATATTGCAAGAACTGTCAGAATTTTTCAAATCTATGCCATCTCCTTGGACAAAAATAGAACAGTACGAACGGTGAAACAAAGGATTTTTTCACTAACTAGAATATTATATCAGATACATCTCTGATATAATTGTCAGTCGGTCTAAAACATTTTTTATCGTGGTTTCTCCCTATCTGTGTACAGTATAATAACCGTGCCTGCTTAAGGAATGCATTAATGAGAGAAGAGCCTCATTCCACCAGCTCTTCACTGATGACAACAAACTAATCCGATCAATATCCTGAGAGAGTGCGAGAGAACAAAAAAAGACATGTCCTCAACTGTATACTATACTCAGAGCAGCAGTCTCCTGGCATTGAAATTCACCAATTTTCATGATTGAGTATTGGTTAATAAAGTGCCACATATTTTTTTCCAAGCTTTAATTCAGACAGTCTCAGACTCTCAAGCTGGGTTGTCTGACATTGATTTCAAGCAAAAAAAAATTGTAATATGCCAAAATCAGAAAGAAAAAAATGGGGGGGGGGGGTTGAGGAGGAGCATAAAAAAAAAAAATCTGGTCATTTTGTATTGATTCTCATAATTTTCCTAACTATTTCATTTTTAAAATCTTATTGTAATTATTTTGTTTGCATAATTAACTACATTGTATCAAAATAAAGCAGTCAGAAAATAAAGATGAGCAGGGAGGTCTGGTGGATCAGCAGTGTGATGGTGGCATAATAATGCAGTTTTCAAAGAACTTAACCTACCAACCCTACCAACTTGACTTATATTTCAAAATCAGTTTACGAAAATGAAAAATGAAATGTCTTTCTGCTACCTGGACTGAGAATTTCAGTCACTTATCTGGACTAAAATAATTGTGGGTCCCTAGCGTCATATAAGGGACTCAAACCAGCAACTTCTTGATGCAAGAGGCAAACACCTCTAAACAATGACCAGGCCGCCTCTCTCACTTAAAAGACGAAAACATTTTTTTTATCTTTGTAAAATGGCATAGAATGATTAGAATCTTATTTTTTCTTCTTCAAATATTTTCAGTTTACTTTGAACCATGATCTCAGTACTCAGCTGTTAGAAAATGTGACAAGAAAAAAACCATCAACAATACTGAATACAGCCTAGAGGAATTTAATATCCTGGAATTAACATCTCTCCAACAACTCTCTAGGTCCTTCACAGAAATTAAATCTTCAATGCTGCATCATTAATGGATTAAAATCCAGATAAATTTTCAAAAAAATTATAATATTTTAACCCTTTACTTCCAGCTTGAACCTGGAAGAGAAATTAGCCCTTTCCTCATGTCCAGTGTAGAGCCAAGCCAGCAAGTACATCTGGGCAGTCTAACCCGAGGCTCTAACCCTTATAATATACTCTGCTGGGACCGAATATGATTACTGGTAGTCTTTGCCACCAGTATAGAGCCAGACTTGAGCCTGTACATTCATTGCAGTCTGACTTGGCAGTCTCTATACTGTTGACTTTTCAACTTAAAATGGGGTTACACGACTTACCGGAATCGGCCGAATTACCGGAATCGACCGGAATCGGCTGTGAATTACCGGAATCGACCTGTAACTTTGTTATTAGTAATTTTTTTAAGTTTTTTCTTGCATTTTTACGAAATTTAAACAATGTAAATGATTTATGAAAAGATTTTTGTAAATAAAATCGCTTTTGAATAATTTAACAAGAAATCTAATATCGGCGAGCTACTGCCCAACGGCCCGAATCAGCGAGTGATGATCGGTCTGTTATTTCGTTGTTTTTGCAACTTTTAATCTTACTTTTGCATGTTTTTTATAAAAATTTAATATTATCATTTATTTCCCTAGAAATTTGGAAAAAAATCGCTTAGAAATAATAATGATAAACAAATATTTATGATCAGCGAAAACGGGCAAACTGCCGGTATCGGTCGAAGAATTACCGAAATCGGCCTGTAATTTCCTTATCTATCAATTTTTAACATTTGTTTGCATCTTTGATTAAATATAAACAATATCAATGATATGTCATCAGAATGTTGTAAATTAAATCTCATTGATAAATGATTAATTAAACAAGATATTTAATATCGGCGAGTTACTGTCATACTGTCGGAATAGGCGAAGGATTACCGAAATCGGCCTTTATTTTGGATGTTAATAAAGATTTGTAAAAAAAAAAGGTTCTTGCATAAAAATTTTTATAAAATTATTTTACATGTCAGTAACTGTTTATATTTTATAGAAGATGCAAGATTTTTTTTAAAAAAAGTTATGAATAAGAAAATTACAGGCCGATTCCGGTAATAATTCCCCGATTCCGGCAGTATGACAGTAACTCGCTGATCTAAATTAAATCTCCTGTTTTATAAATCAAATGTGTGGTTTTTTTTTTATAAAATTATTTTACATGTCAGTAATTGTTTATATTTTATAGAAGATGCAAGATTTAAAAAAAAAGTTATGAATAAGAAAATTACAGGCCGATTCTGGTAATAATTCCCCGATTCCGGCAGTATGACAGTAACTCGCTGATCTAAATTAAATCTCTTGTTTTATAAACCAAATGTGTGGATTTTTTTTATAAAATTATTTTACATGTCAGTAACTGTTTATATTTTATAGAAGATGCAAGATTTTTTTGTTAAAAAGTATGAATAACAAAATTACAGGCCGATTCCGGTAATAATTCCCCGATTCCGGCAGTATGACAGTAACTCGCTGATCTAAATTAAATCTCCTGTTTTATAAATCAAATGTGTGGGTTTTTTTTATAAAATTATTTTACATGTCAGTAATTGTTTATATTTTATAGAAGATGCAAGATTTAAAAAAAAAAGTTATGAATAAGAAAATTACAGGCCGATTCCGGTAATAATTCCCCGATTCCGGCAGTATGACAGTAACTCGCTGATCTAAATTAAATCTCTTGTTTTATAAATCAAATGTGTGGATTTTTTTTTATAAAATTATTTTACATGTCAGTAATTATTTATATTTTATAGAAGATGCAAGATTTTTTTGTTAAAAAGTATGAATAACAAAATTACAGGCCGATTCCGGTAATAATCCCCCGATTCCGGCAGTATGAAAGTAACTCGCTGATCTAAATTAAATCTCCTGTTTTATAAATCAAATGTGTGGGTTTTTTTATAAAATTATTTTACATGTCAGTAATTGTTTATATTTTATAGAAGATGCAAGATTTAAAAAAAAAAGTTATGAATAAGAAAATTACAGGCCGATTCCGGTAATAATTACCCGATTCCGGCAGTATGACAGTAACTCGCTGATCTAAATTAAATCTCTTGTTTTATAAATCAAATGTGTTGGTTTTTTTTATAAAATTATTTTACATGTCAGTAATTGTTTATATTTTATAGAAGATGCAAGATTTTTTTGTTAAAAAATATGAATTACAAAATTACAGGCCGATTCCGGTAATAATTCCCCGATTCCGGCAGTATGACAGTAACTCGCTGATCTAAATTAAATCTCCTGTTTTATAAATCAAATGTGTTGGGGTTTTTTTATAAAATTATTTTACATGTCAGTAATTGTTTATATTTTATAGAAGATGCAAGATTTTAAAAAAAAGTTATGAATAAGAAAATTACAGGCCGATTCCGGTAATATTTACCCGATTCCGGCAGTATGACAGTAACTCGCTGATCTAAATTAAATCTCTTGTTTTATAAATCAAATGTGTGGATTTTTTTTATAAAATTATTTTACATGTCAGTAATTGTTTATATTTTATAGAAGATGCAAGATTTTTTTGTTAAAAAGTATGAATAACAAAATTACAGGCCGATTCCGGTAATAATTCCCCGATTCCGGCAGTATGACAGTAACTCGCTGATCTAAATTAAATCTCCTGTTTTATAAATCAAATGTGTGGGTTTTTTTATAAAATAATTTTACATGTCAGTAATTGTTTATATTTTATAGAAGATGCAAGATTTAAAAAAAAAAGTTATGAATAAGAAAATTACAGGCCGATTCCGGTAATAATTCCCCGATTCCGGCAGTATGATAGTAACTCGCTGATCTAAATTAAATCTCCTGTTTTATAAATCAAATGTGTGGGTTTTTTGTTATAAATTATATTACATGTCATTAATTGTTTATATTTTATAGAAGATGCAAGATTTTTTTGTTAAAAAATATGAATTACAAAATTACAGGCCGATTCCGGTAATAATTCCCGATTCCGACAGTATGACAATAACTCGCTGATCTTAAGTATTTTGCTCAATTAATCGTAAGCAATTTTTTATTTATTAAACTATTTTTAATTGTCATTGATATTATTTATATTTTATAAAAGATGCAAGATTTTATAACAAAAAGGTTCACGAGTAACAAAATTGCAGGCCGATTCCGGTAATCATTCCCCGATTCCGACAGGATGGCAGTTAGATCTCCTGTTTAATTAATTAGTTAATTAGCAAAGAATACCTTGCATCTTTTATAAATTATAAATAAAATCAATGACATGTAAAAAGATTGTTATAAATCAAATCGATTTCGTTTAATTAAAAAACAGATTTAAGATCGACGAGTGACTGTCATTCTGCCGGAATGAACACGAAGGATTACCGGAATCGGCATGCAATCGTGTAATTTATTACTTTAATTGCAGTTGTTTATTCAGTTCAAACTTTAAGTTAATGAACACTAAAACAAGCAAAAATTCTAGTTCATTGTGTCATTAACGAGTTGAAAATTTTATTTAAGACGCAAATGATGGTATGCAGTGACATGAATGTCTCAAAAGGTGTTACAAACAATAGTTACAATACGTGTTAATTTCATTAAACTGGTCAATAATTAAGGTCAAAATGTAAATGAATCATGTCATATCATCCAAAACAAATACAAAAAACTGTGACCCAAGCTGACATGTTATGTACATAAATATGGTGAAATGTTGCTAAATCAGTATATCATATTGTGATTGATTCGACAACCATACTAGCTACAACTATGTCAACATGTATGAGGATCGCACTTTTTGGAGACAGCTACATTTCCCGACTAGCTCAATTCTGTGACAATGACTTAAAGGTTAAGTTTTCGAATTATTTTTTCAAATAAGTTATATTTTATTATTGATAAAATAGATATTGAATATTTTCCGGTGTGCAGTTAAGCGCAAAACTGTGTATGTTTTTCTTCCTGCAAAGTATTTGCTAAAAATAGTAATTTCCGTAATTTCCTATTATGATATAAAGTCGTTTCTTATTTGATTATTTGTTAACTATTGCAGTTTCTATCATTTATCTTTTATTGCATTTAAATGCATCTTCAGGGCAAAGTAATTGCCAACAATTCCTATCAAATAATGTCATTTTATTATTTTTCAGATTCCGGGTGACGTCAGATTTTTCGGGCGAGGAGGAATGACTGTTTCAAGATGTGACTCCGCTTTACTTCACGACCTGATAGCGTTTGAACCGAACGTAGTTTTATTAAACATCGGAGGGAACGACATAAATAGTACTTCACAGCCATCTTTAATCTATAACAATATATCAACTCTTGTTCAGTTACTGAAGAAAAACGGCGTGGCCAGCGTTTACGTTGTGAAGATTTGTGAAAGGGGACTTTTCAAGAAGGACAGTGAGCTGACCAGACGATCATTTAACGATCAAAGAAGAAAAATTAATAAGCTGCTGGAAAAAAATAATGAACTTTCTACTGTTGATTTAAAAATGAACTTTCCAAAAGACTACGATGAGGATAAAGTTCACTTCAGTGCCCGTGGTCTACAGAAATGCTTTTTTAATGTAAGGAGAGTTTTCTTTCAGCATAAATGTGTGTGATATGCTTTTACTCATGGATTAACAAATAAATCATAAAACCTGTTATTTTTTATTCTTTATTAACATCTATGATAAATAGCGCAAATATAACACAACTGACTAAAACATTAAAAAGGTAAATACATCTTCACCCGTAATATAAAATACTCATGTAAAATGTAAAAAAGTAGTCACATGTAAAAAGATGGTGTAACATGTAAAAGTTCGTATGTAAAAATATATGTAAAAAGTTTTTGGCAGGTATAACGTATGTAAAAAGTACAATTTTCAAAAAGTATAGCATGACATATGTAAAAATGATGGTATAGAATACATATGATGTAAATATATACTGATAAATTAAGGTAAGATAAGGTATATAACGTGTAAAACAAAGGCTTAAAACGGTTAATGATTGGAAAAAACATGGTATGTAAATACATGAATAAAGATGTAAAAACATTTATTAATGAGATAGACATGAAGTGTATATTGCTTCCAAATTTCAACCAAAATTGTAAACATTATTGTAAGAGATTTTATAAAAGGACTTTTCATTACTGTAATCACATAAATATGAAAATATGAAATAAAAATAATGATAACAAGCAATTTTCAAAAGTATTAAGTACTACCATCCCAAAATGGGGAATTAAGTCTCTCTATAAAATATTGAACAATATAAATAATATTTGTATAGTCTGAAGACAAATTGAATTAATTTTAAAACTGTACCTTTAAAATACTGCTCAGACAAAATCTACCAACCCAACAATTGGGCTCCATACAAAAGGAATTACGGCGTGAATATGTCCGTGTGACAGCATTTACTTTCCTCATTTGATAAGATTATATAAATTACTATTTTGACTTAAGAGAGTAATCTTAATTCTATTATTGATGCAATCAAATACTACCACCCAAAAAAGGGCTCCATACATGAGGAAATGCGGCTTGTATTTGACATTATTTCTTTCTCTTTAAACTTAATGTTGTTGTCTTTTGTCTTCGTTTGCGCTGACATGGCTTGCGTCCGTTTGTCTTAGGGGCTATGACTACACTCTGTCCGTCCGTCGAGGTAACGAGTTTTGTATGATCCGGATTGTAATGTCTGACCCTACGGTAGTAATTATGTCTTTGTTTGTCCGTCAATGTTGCCCAATGCATCTTTGACATCTCAAAGTGCTTGTAAGCGTCAGTCAGTCTAAAGTCACCCACATGGCAAATGGCGTTTCTTATACGATTATACTGACCTTTAACTAAGTCCTCTATATGTTTAACAAGATCGGGAAGGGACTGAGATTTCCAGTCTACCGCTTGTTTGAGAACGTGGTTCATCGACTCACAATTGTTGTTTGCCAGTGGCTGATGACATTGTTCTGTCTTTGAGGGGCATTGACCTTTTCTTTTATTGACGGTAACAGACGTCTTTGGAAGTACGTCAAAAACTTCTCCGAAACTCCATTAAGTTCTGTCTCAATGTCAGAGGCTAATTCGTCGTAGCATATACTGTCGTCAGCGTCAACAAGTCCGTCTTGGCCAAAGATTTTTTTAAGTATGTCGTCTCTTTGGGTCTTCGTAACAGCATCGTCAGTCAGTATGTGTCGTGCATTTTCTTCTAAGTGTCGGGTACAAAGAACATGTGTTGACTCAGGTCGTGATTGCTTTTACAAGCGCCTTTTCATCATCAGAGCCAATGACCAATTTTGACAATGGGGCATCGCGCAATTTAAGCCTTAATTGAAAAAAGAAGTGGCTGAATGTTTCGAAGTCACTGTTATCGTGAATAAAAAGGGGACCTAAAAATATTGGATTTTGGCCTGTCCTAACTCTATTAACCGAAAGCTGTTTAAAGCATGTAACAGTGACGTGCATTTTACAAAGCATAAATGTTTTGTCGACACTTAAGACTGTTTTTCCTGAGCAACACATATTCTTCAAGTCCAAAATCTGTTCGTCGGTAAACAGTATGATAGTCGGTGTCCGTCCACTATCTTTGAAAATTGATCTAACAAAAGGGTCCTTCTCTGTCACTTTGTTTTCTAAGGTCCGTATATGGTCCGCAAAATTGTCTTTATGTCCGTCCACTGTCTTTTCTTTCTGTCGTTCCCTGTACTGTTTGTCGTAAATTTGTCTCAATTCCGTCGGGCCAGTTAACACGTCATATTTTGCTGTCAATTTGTTCATGATCTTATGTGGTTTCATTTTTCCCGTCAGTTCATTAATCTCGTCCATTACATGTGGTGGTATTCTTGTATATTCAGCGTCAATGTCTGTCGAGTTTCCATGAGGGCACAGTCCGGGAGAATTACCAACATACTCCACAATAGCACAATTGCTACGGGCACCACCGTCACCAAGCCATGTCACTTTCTTTTTGTAGTTGGGGTCCTTTTTGAGGACTGTATAATACCTATGGATATGTATTATATCATCCTTTACAGGTTGGGGCTCCAGCGGACAATATCCCACTTTCCCCTTGATTTGTTTTTTAAAACAATATAAACCATCCCTGCAGTAGGTTTGCTTTAAAATGTTCCCTGATAAAATGTAATGGGACGTGGAGGATGAACCTTTGCTGGCATCCTAGGCACCACAGTAATCGGGGAAGTTGCTTCTTTTTCCATGGTTACGTGATTCCTTATTGAATGAATTGTCAATAATATAAAAGACGTTATCCTTACGCCCGGACGGGATTGAATCACGGCCTTGGACGCCTCTAGTCAGAAGCTGGAATGCCATATCTATGTTCATAAAACCCGACTTTAACGGACCGGATGTTTCATCAACTTCAGACAATGTTGGCTCGGACATATTCGGACATGGATTCGGCTTGATTTCAGGTTCATTTTCGTTTGTTTCATAATCAGACTCGGGAGCTTTCGGGTTTTCTACAGCATTCTGACTAAAGATAGGTTCGAATTCGGACTCGGAAGCATATTGTCTACTGCAGGATGGTTCGGACTCAGATGAATCTAACAAATGATCATACTGGTGCTCAGACTCAGGTATTATACAGTCCTCAAAAATATTGGTGTTTGGTTCTATTTCAGTTTCTGAACAATCTCGTGACTCAATATCATAAAAATCAAAATCTCCATCACTTAAACATGAAGCATCAACTATATGAGAACTGTGCGCTAAAGGCACAAAATGATTTATACATAACTCGCTCTGCGAGCGAGGTACAGAAGCTGACGACCACATCAGATATGCACAAGGTTTTAAATCTGTAGACACATTTCTCCCATAAACTATGCGTGTGAACGCCTGTGAGAGTTCATTTTTTAACTGCGGTGGAAAAAAAGACTTGATAGGACGTCCCAAAGCGGCACTCAAAGCATAAATATGGGCCATTTCTTGGTATTCACCTGCTTGCACCGCATCATCAACCAATTTGTCATATGGACTTATGACGATCCTGATATCATTGAGAAAGTCATTGTTTTTCCTTTTGGTGTCATAGTGAGAATTATTAAGTATCAGTTCTAAACCAGTGCTTAACCTAAGTAACAGGTGGTAATCCTCGGATCCCGTAAGGGCAAGGGATATTGCCCTGTACAGACAGTTCCCGTCCCCAGAAGTGCTTAGTGGCGAGTACTCATTCGCTAGAACAGGTTGAAACATAGATAATATGGTTTTGGCAATTTTGTCTACTTGTGTGGATGCGTAGAAAAGTCTGTCCCTGATAGGAATGTGGACCTTGTAAGTAGACAGAAGCTTCTCTTCAACCAACGCCTGCTTTTGTATGGCATTCCTGCGGCCCGTTAGTCTTTCAATGGTCAGTCTGAAAACAAAAACACATACAAGATTTAGGTTTTTTCATTGCAAACAACTTCATTTATTTGCTAGTACATTTGTAATACGCAAACAGAAATGCATGTAGAGGGAGACCATAAATCATTTACTTTTTTTGCAATACAAAAAATAAAAAAAAACTGAAAATTTAACTTTTTATTCTATAAATACAGCATTTATTTTCATCTTGCGTCATAAAAATTATCATATAATAACCGCCACAATATTTATTGTTATACCATTTGATGAAATAAATACTGTATTTATAGAAATACATACTGTATTTATAGCCAAATTTCCTTCACCTTCAACCCAAATAAATTACAAAACATAAACAAAATGACATGCGTATGTCGCGCAGTGCAACAGTGATTAAATATCCCGAAATCAATCATTCGTCGCATTTAACATGTAACTCATTTCTTGACTGAAATATTTTTTAATTTTCTTACAATTTTGACGCATACGCATATTTCATTTGCATGCATGGTTTAATACATACTGAAATTTAGATAAACAATGTCGGTGGGGATATTTAATATTTTGAAAAATAACTTCATAAGAAATAATAAAAAATAAGCGAGTATTGTTTTTGAATTTTTTACATGATATCAAAATCAGAAAGATTTTAGGCATTTTGGGCCTTTAAAGAATTCAGACTTTCATTAAACGTGTTGTGCGTAGTCAGGTTCATTTTACATTATTTTCAGTTGCAGTGTAGTGTATAGACGCATGTCGGCATTTCAGAAATTGGAAGTATGAAAAGAAAAAAAATGTTGGGACTATCTATCAATTAATCATTTATACTTGTACCTCCGAAATATTATATTAAATAAGACGAAATAATTATTGTATAAACTCTATATATACTAGGTAATTTGAAAGTAAAACACAAAGGCAAAGAAAAAAGAAAAAAAATGGGTTTGACGCCGTACATTGCGGCTCTGGTCATATTTACAAACAGCCGTGTATAGGACCATAATTATAACATGTCAAGAACATTTGAGCCGCGTCACGACAAAACCCACATAGTGCATGCGTTTGCGACCAGCAAACTGGATCCAGACCAGCCTGCGCATTCTCGCAAGTAGAGGAACTGATAGCGAACTGCATGGATCCTGATCAGACTGCGCGGAGGATGGTCTGGATCCATGCTGGTCGCAAACACATTATGTTGGTTTTGTCGTGACACGGCTCATTTATAACTAATAATTTAAACGTCACGGTTATCCAATGAAAAGCGACGTTACAAACGTGCAGTACAGGTATTATAATTGCTGTAATGTAGAACGTCATAAGCGATATATGTTTTAAATTTATATTATTCTTGAAAATGTGATTGTCATCGTTAAAATGAATTGTGCAGTATTTATTCTCAAACATACCAAACTATGTGTATTCCATAATATTACATTATATATGAACGTTTTACAAGTATTAACGAAATCATTGGACATGAACATGCATGTAACCTTTCACATGGGACATAACTTCATTTTCTACGTTGGCACAAAGGTGGCATGCGTGTGTTTTAATTTATCAAGTGTGCACGAGATACTAACTAGTGGCCACGACATACTAGTTTAGTCGTGGCCACGAGATACCATGTCGTGGCCACGAGTAGCTAAGTCGTTGGAACAAGATAACTAAGTCGTGCGCACGAGAGAATAAACCAATAACATTACAATATGATTAGGCAAATTTCTGTTTAAAGTTTAACATGCAACATTAATCTTTGAAAAAAACAGTATTGTTCACTATCAACTTGTCTTTGAAAATCACATTAGAAAGTAACCTTCAAAGGCCTTAAAATCAGACATTAATTATTAGTATTTTTCTGTTCAGAATGTATATCAAGTACATATGTTTAAGAAAGGAAAAGAAAAGGCAAAACACAGCCGACAAATTATTATGTGCTACAACCAAGATGCATTTATTACAAGTCGAATTTGCAGATTTTTTAGTTCAATTATCAGGGGTCCGAATTATCAGTAAGAAACATTTCAGACGCAAAGCACAACACACCTGTCAGTTATTAGTGTGTGATATTTGGAATCACCTTCAAAACAAAGACAATAAAGACCTTTTCATATACGTTCGCAATTTTCATTGAAAATGATTTTGATTACTTTGAACTTGATTGCGGAACGTATGCTATAAAATATAAGTGATGGAATCACAGACGCAATCGTTATTAATGCTATGACGGAACTTATTTCTCTCATCCCGCTAAATAGAATTTTAAATTCGTGTAAGTTCATTACTGAATTTATTGAACTATGAATTATTGTTGTATTAAATACTTCCCATTTGAATTTTTTATGTGTGTTTATTTGGGATGTTTGCGGCAAATGTCATTATTAATTCAGCTTCATAAACTCATTTTTTCCGATTTTTTAGTAATTCCCTGTGTCCATATTTCAGTGTAATTTAACTGCTTAACTATAAACAATAGCAATTCATTAAAGTGACTCAATTGTTATTGAAAGTATAAATATTCAAAATTTAAGTAATAATTTACACAGTATGTGCGATTAATGACCGATTCTCAGTATTTATAACTATATTTCTACTGCGTTACTAACGCAGTGAGGGCTATTTTTGCACATATGACCTCTTAATGGTATTATACGTGGGATGTAAGCGGACCCGATGTAAGTGCCATTGATACTGTGTAAATTGCACTCTTTTGGTAACTTCACAATATTTTACTGTTAAATACATTTTCAAATTTTCATGAAAATTTGCATGAATAAAACTAAAAAAAATGCGCATACTTCAATTTTAGACAAATTTTGACAATTATTCTTTTTCAATCCGAAGCTCCTAACTATAAATCATAATCCTTTTTTAAAAACTTCTTCCATTTTTTATTAATAATTAAATTGGCCAAATGGTAAGAAATTATGCTAAACTTTGAAAAAAACTTTAGACCTATATAGGTGTTTATATTGTTGTTCTCTTTTTACATTGACTAAATCTTAAGCCTTTAAAAAATGTGAAGTTCAATTAAACGTATGACTTAACTGATCTACAGCTTACTTTACAACTGATAGTCCCTCCCACTATGAAATATATATCACCATACTGTATATTGGCACCCCACTGTTTTATAGTATATCACACTTCCCAATATACAGCTCGTTAACCTTCAATAAAGTGACAGTAACATCTGTGTGTATATAGTTAACATCCATATCTCACTGTTTTATACGTTAGGGTATATATTATTTGTTTACTATTTTTAAGACTAAATAATCTATGTTTCAACGATTTACTTATTTGCCATCTTTGTAATATTTTATGGTAGAACTAGCAAAAAGCACCAATAACATTGATTTCATGTTAATGTTTTATGAGGGTGCGCGGTGGACGTTACAGTAATTTTACTATGATTTGTTTTTTGTCACAACTGATTAAAATTTATGTAAACTGCAATAATAATGCTTTTCTGTACGTGTCTTTAATTCAACTTTCTTTAGATTCAGACAATTAATTACTTTTTTTACTTCCAACGGAAAGTTTTTTGTAATTGTGCATATAAATAATTGTGGATGAAAATTTGAAACAGCTAAAAATACGATGCAATGTTGATTAAAAAAACACACACAGAAAATCATGAGTGGTTATCGCATTCCACGTAAGAATTGGCAATTTAAGGCAAAATTAATGTCACTTTATGTTTTGGAAATGCATTCATAAGAGAAATTCAGACACTTTTGCTTTATATTCAATTCAAGGCAAATATCTATCAGTTACAAATTCCAGGTATAGCAGAGACATAGATAACTGTGGTAAAGTAAGATATTTTGTGGAAAAAAAAAACATAGTTGCAAATGAAATAGTTTTTAAAGCCTGCTTAGTTGCACTTTTCATATATAGATCTACATATATATATTTGAAAAAAGAAAAAAAATGTAGAAAAAATTGGCCCATTTAGTGGGCAGTTGGCAATTTGAGAAATACATTATGAGCACCTTAGGGGCGTACTGGGCCTTTAATAATATTAAGAACAGAAGATAGCTAAAGTTTACTGTCACCAAAGCAGTTTTCAATTACAAGTGGGGTACATTTATATTAATATTAATATACATATACTTTTTTAGTTTCCTGGAAGAAGCACCTGTATAGACATTTTCATGTAAGCGAAGGTCAAGGAAGAGGTACTTCCCATAACGGCTTTGAGTAAATGTGTAACCTAACTGAAAAGTTAATTGCGTCAATACTGATCGTTCAATTATGATTATAATATGAAAACATAACTTATGCATACAGTATCAAGACAATAAAAAAATACAGAAACAAAGACTGACATTAATTCTCGCTATGAGGTTAAACAGCGGATTTTTTATATATTTATTATAATTTTATAAAAAGCTAGAAGCTAAATCAAATTTGAATACACAACGAAATTTCTCAATATAAATTTAAATGGTCATTTTCTAGTTTTCGGTGTGATTTACTGTCATTTATAAAACTCCGACGTACTTGTGACAAACATGAAAATAAGTTTGCCAAAGTTTTTTTAATGATTGTTTTTTAAGCTTAAATAGAACAATAGCAGAATGCATTCTGTCTACTCTTACTGATTCTGTCTCATTATGGCATATACATTATTCAAAAAACAGTAAATATAATTTTGTAATAATTCCTGAGAGAATAAAACCGTGAGGCAATGACTTTCATAACTAAAGATTCGCAACATATACGTATGTATACATGCATCATTGGGTCGTAAATTATTAATTAACAGGTGCATCATTATGCTGTATATACAAGTGGTACTTGGTTGTGATATCATAAATCACCAGGGTGCATATTTTAGAGTTATAACATTACATCATATTACGTCACTTTTGTTAGTTGTCTAAATATCTATGATGGTGATGCCTAAGGCTTATTGATTTGATTTGATCAATTGTCAAGTAAGTTTGTTAAACAGTGCGACAATTCTCATTATTCAGAATCAAACGAAAATATTAATCTTTATCAGTGCCCATCTATATGGTCTAGTATTGAAACAAATCGTTAATTTATTAAAGTAAACATTTTTATTCATTTGACCATCCTTTTTATGTAATATCTTATTCAATTACAAAAATTTGACAATTTCAATCTGGCAGTCTTGCAAGAGAACGGATTAAGATCTTTATATACCTAAATGAAATGGTCTATATCTTACCTGGTAAGAGCTGCGCTGACATCGTAAGTTTCTCCATCAAATGCACATGTCTTGCAAATAAACCTAAGGTTTGACAAAGCCCAGGATTTAGCTTTCTTTGGATCAAAATCACAACAAACATGATGCTGTATGTCCTTACAATAAAAACACTGAATAGCATCCATTTTCAATTTGCAATTTTCTAAACACATGGAACATTTATCCATACTGAATTTACTTTATTTCTTGACAATTTTAATCAAAAATATTGAATATTGATGTTTATTGTTTAGTTTTAGTTGTGTAAATTCAATTTCTATATTATACTTGAATATAAATTGTAGATTATAAGATCATCACTCAAGACAACTAAGATGAAAGAAGGACGTACATGTAGTCGAAAATTTGGGTTTTATACAAATCCTGGAGATTGAGAAGGTGGTGTCAGATTATAGATTGAGTAATGGACAAACAATAACACACTTAAGATGGCAATTAAAATATCTACTTCAAACAAATGTTTCGGCAAGAAATTGTTTGTAGGTTGTTTTAAGTAAGATTAATGAAAATTATCACCTGGCAACTGATAATTACTGTTGTTTTCTGTACAAAGTGAAAGCAATGGCTGTAATAAACGCCATTTGAATTTCAGAAAAGATTGAATTTAATTGTAGGCCTGTAATTATATAACACAAAGAAGTTTGTATTGTTTAAATAAAGATTAAAATTAAAATTATTGCAAGCAATAATAAATCGGCAACTTTATGAAATAAAGAATTGAGTTATGCAAACATAAAAATTTTAAATAATCTGATCTATTGTTATCCGTCATTTCTAACAATCCTCTGTTAGCAATGTACTGGAAATATAATGAAAGGACGATATTGCATTATTCCAGAAAATATCAATGATTATGTTTATCGTTTGTAAATACCTGCATAAATAAATGATAATGATAAGATTAAGTTCACATTCACAACAAAATAAGAACCGAAGTGAAGCCGATTCCGGTAAATTGCTCGTCGATTCGGTAGTATGGAAGAACTCATAGGTCACCTTGTTTATTATGTTATAGCGATTTCAATAAATACTGAAATGTTTGTATTTAATAAAATATTTCAGGGTTTTTTTAAACGTTGAACTATTGGTAGGAAAAACAGACCGATTCCGGTAATTCCCCGATAGCCCTGGCACTGCATATGCGATATGGCAGTAATTCGTCGACCTTGGATCTCTTAGTGTTTATTATTTAATAGGAATCCTCTACTGTCTTCTGTCTACTACTGCATCTTTTCTTTCAAAGTTCATGAATTATCACAATACAGGCCGATTCCGGTAATCATTTGCCTTTTTCTCGACAGTATGACAGTTACTCGCTGATCTTCGATCCCTTGCTTTATTAACCAAAGGCGAATTGAAATTTACCAAAAAAAATAAGAAAAATTGAATATCATCGATCATATTTATAAGACGACAATTAACAATGCAACAGAAACGTTAAAAAGTTCAATAGACTTAATCGTAAATATTTATTTATTATTATTTAAAAGGTCGATTCCGGTAATCCTTCGCCGATTCCGACAGTGTGGCAGTATCTCGCCGATATTAAATATCTTGTTTAATTAAATTTAAAGTAATGTGATTGCATATCATTGATATTATTTATATTTAATCAAGGGTGCAAAATTTTGTTAAAAGTTAAAAGAAAAGCAAATTACAGGCCGATTCCGGTAATCCTTCGTGTTGATTCCGGGTCCGTTTTATTTTATTTATATTTCATAACAGATGCCAGATTTTTTTCCAAAATTGATAACTAATTAATTAAACAGGAGATCTAAAACCAGCGAGTAACTGCCATACAGTCGGAATCGGGGAATGATTACCGGAATCGGCCTGTAATTTATTACTCGTGAACTTTTTTTTTAAATCTTGCATCTTTTATAAAATATAAACAATATCAATAACATGTAAAAATAGTTTTATAAATAAAAAATTGCTTACGATTAATTGAGCAACATATATACTTAAGATCAGCGAGTTACTGTCATACTGCCGGAATCGGGGAATTATTACCGGAATCGGCCTGTAATCTTGTTATTCATGAACTTTTTAAAAACAAACTTGCATCTTATATAAAATATAGAAAATTAATGACATATAAAGGATTTTTATTAAAAAAAAACACACATATGATTAATAAAACAAGAGATTTAATTAAGATCAGCGAGTTGCTACCATACTGCCGGAATCGGGGAATTATTACCGGAATCGGCCTGTAATCTTGTTATTCATGAACTTTTTTTAAAAACAAACTTGCATCTTATATAAAATAATAGAAAATTAATGACATATAAAGATTTTTATTTAAAAAACACGCATTTGATTAATGAAACAAGAGATTGAATTAAGATCAACGACTGTGACAATCGGGGAATTATTACCGGAATCGGCCTGTAACTTTGTTTGTATATTCGTTATACTTTTTTTTTTAAATCTTGCATCTTTTACAATAAAATAAGCTATTAGTGACATGTAAAGGTTTTTATTAAAAAAAAAAAACAACACACACATTTGATTAATAAAACAAGAGATTGAATTAAGACCAGCGAGTTACTGACATACTGCCGGAATCGGGGAATTATTACCGAATCGGCCTGTAATTTTGTTATTCATGAACTTCTTCAAAAAAATCTTGCATATTTTATAAAATACAAACAATAAATGACATGTAAAAAATAATTTTATAAAAAAAAACCAACACATTTGAGTTATATAACAAGAGATTTAATTTAGATCAGCGAGTTACTGTCATACTGTGCGAATCCGGGAATTATTACCGGAATCGGCCTGTACATTTTCATCATTCATGAACTGTTTTTTCAAAAAATCTTGCATCTTTTATAAAATATAAACAATAATTGACATGTAAAAAATAATTTTATAAAAAAAACACACATTTGATAAATTAAACAAGAGATTTAATTACGATCAGCGAGTTACTGTCATACTGTGCGAATCCGGGAATTATTACCGGAATCGGCCTTTACATTTATCATTCATGAACTGTTTTTCAAAAATCTTGCATCTTTTATAAAATATTAACAATAATTGACATGTAAAAAATAATTTTATAAAAAAAACACACATTTGATAAATTAAACAAGAGATTTAATTAAGATCAGCGAGTTACTGTCATACTGTGCGAATCCGGGAATTATTACCGGAATCGGCCTGTAATTTTATCATTCATGAACTGTTTTTCAAAAATCTTGCATCTTTTATAAAATATAAACAATAATTGACATGTAAAAAATAATTTTATAAAAAAACACACATTTGATAAATTAAACAAGAGATTTAATTAAGATCAGCCAGTTACTGTCATACTGTGGGAATCCGGGAATTATTACCGGAATCGGCCTGTACATATATTATTCATGAACTGTTTTTCAAAAAAATTGCATCTTTTATAAAATATAAACAATAATTGACATGTAAAAACAAAATTATAAAAAAACCACACATTTGATATATTAAACAAGAGATTTAATTAAGATCAGCGAGTTACTGTCATACTGCCGGAATCGGGGAATTATTACCGGAATCGGCCTGTAATTTTCTTATTCATAACTTTTTTTTTTTAAATCTTGCATCTTCTATAAAATATAAACAATTACTGACATGTAAAATAATTTTATAAAAAAAAACCACACATTTGATTTATAAAACAGGAGATTTAATTTAGATCAGCGAGTTACTGTCATACTGCCGGAATCGGGGAATTATTACCGGAATCGGCCTGTAATTTTCTTATTCATAACTTTTTTTAAAAAAAATCTTGCATCTTCTATAAAATATAAACAGTTACTGACATGTAAAATAATTTTATAAAAATTTTTATGCAAGAACCTTTTTTTTTTTTACAAATCTTTATTAACATCCAAAATAAAGGCCGATTTCGGTAATCCTTCGCCTATTCCGACAGTATGACAGTAACTCGCCGATATTAAATATCTTGTTTAATTAATCATTTATCAATGAGATTTAATTTACAACATTCTGATGACATATCATTGATATTGTTTATATTTAATCAAAGATGCAAACAAATGTTAAAAATTGATAGATAAGGAAATTACAGGCCGATTTCGGTAATTCTTCGACCGATACCGGCAGTTTGCCCGTTTTCGCTGATCATAAATATTTGTTTATCATTATTATTTCTAAGCGATTTTTTTCAAAATTTCTAGGGAAATAAATGATAATATTAAAGTATTATAAAAAACATGCAAAAGTTAGATTAAAAGTTGCAAAAACAACGAAATAACAGACCGATCATCACTCGCTGATTCGGGCCGTTGGGCAGTAGCTCGCCGATATTAGATCTCTTGTTAAATTATTCAAAAGCGATTTTATTTACAAAAATCTTTTCATAAATCATTTACATTGTTTAAATTTCATAAAAATGCAAGAAAAAACTTAAAAAATTTACTAATAACAAAGTTACAGGCCGATTCCGGTAATTCACAGCCGATTCCGGTCGATTCCGGTAATTTGGCCGATTCCGGTAAGTCGTGTAACCGCTTAAAATGTTCATCCTGATATCACTAAAATTTCATAATGGACAGTTCCTAAAGGAAGAAAGCTGGAAAGGTCCATTTAAGTAACTCAGCAGTTCAAGGTTAAAATTAAAATGAAAAACGTATTGAAGTTTACCAAGTTAAGGGTCATAAAGACATTTGCTACAGTTTCTTTAATTTTCAATTAAAGAAGGGAAATCTAAAATTTAGAACAGAATTTTCTAAAAAAAAGGGAAAATCTAAAATTATGAACAGAACTTTCATAATCTTTGCAAAAAAAAGCATAGATCTAATATAATTCACAAGTTATTTAAACTAACATAAATATGTAGCCGGGGTATTCATTTGATAAATTAGACAAGTTTCATGGGAATTACAACCTTATAATAGCTGCTCTTCAATTAACTGGCAGGCCCACTATTACCACCGATCACTGATCAATAACTAGAGAACAGTCTCTCACATCAACTCCAATACTGACTTCAATAACCAATCATGTTTGCCGAGAAGACAAATTACGTGTGGATTTTTTTTTTTTTTTTTCATATTTTTTTTTTTCCATGCTGTAAGCCAATTTAATTTTCAAAAAAAAAAGGTAAAAACTTTTACAAATTACAGAAGCAATTCTTCATATGCGATAGTACTCAATAACAAATTCAGCTTTTTTTCCCCCTCAAAAGTCTGCCTTCTTCAGAGAATAGGAAGGTTCGGTATAAAGATATGATGCGAATGAGAACAGATCACATGACAGGAGACAGAAATGAAATGGAATTTCCATGTTGATCCCGCTCTATAGGGACGTTTTCTTGATAAATCAACATATTAAGAAAGCTGTAAGTCAATAAATCTAAGGCAAATTAAATATACTGAGAAAGTTGACGCAACAAAAGTGTAACTCAAGAAATAACACGCCTTTAACCTGCTGCAACTGAAAGTGATTTAGCCTTCGCCGCCAGTATAGAGCCAGGCCAGTGTGCAGTCTGACCTAAAGGCTGCCACTATTGTTGGTACTTTCCTTTCTGTACTCTAATACTGTAATTCCTTAAACATAATGATATAGTGGACCTTTCCAAATTCAAAGCATTGGGCAAATTCATTACACAAATTGGTTACTCAGCGGCATAAACAATATTGAGAAATGATGCAAAAAGCTCAGTAACTAGTGGATAAATCGAAGAAACTAACTCAGATATTATGGAGTTTAAGCTCTCCGAAATTAATTTTACACATCAAATGTCATAACTTTCCCATTTTTTTCCCCATCTGCATATTTATAAATTCGCACCACTTTTTAATTCAATAAAATTTGAACATTTATAACATATTTTCTTCACTTAGAACAGGCAAGCATTAATTGCACGTTAATAATGACATAATGTACCTAATAACAGAAGTATGTCTAAAGCCAAAGAAACCACAATAAATACTGAAACAATATAATAACCTAATCATTGAATCATTACAAAGGAGAAAAGAAAGCTATTCAAAACCTGCGTTTTAAATAACTCACGAAGAAAAACCTCCCCCTAGAAAATCAACATATCAACAGAACTATTACAAACGAAGTGAACTTCGTTTTCTACATTGTTTTTTGTATCATTCGCTTAGCGCAAAATGCCAAACTAACTTCATAAAGATTTCAGCAAAGTTTTATGAAGCCTGTGCGGCATATAGAAGTAATTACTTCGGCACACACGGGCCTTTTAATTGACTACATAGCATACCAAGCATTGCACGAGAACATGCACGTCATTCTTTAACGTTAAGCTCGGAAAATAAACATCACTCCTTGTCAATTTGGTTTGCTTTACAGTCATTTCAGGCGTGCAGTTAATGTTCCTTAAAATTGCAGAACTTCACAAAGTGTGAGATGAATGACAGGCACACTGGAGTTTTTACAGGGAATCAAGTGGTGATACAGGCTACCCTGTGTGAATGGTTACTGCCAAAACAGAACACAGTTTTCTAAGAGATTTAATTAACATTATTAAGTAAAAACCACAAACAGATTTAAAAGCTCTTATGACTGCCATCTTTTTTCACTCATTTCAACAACTTCAGTACAGATGAACCTGTTTAAAAAGGTACCATACAGTACCCTTAATATACAAATTTGCTTTCATTATTCTTCAGACTTGTCTTTTGTAACCCTGACCAGCCTAAATAATTAAATGGACTTACCCATTCCTTCAATATGAACAGGACCATTGATCATTTTCAGGGAAATTTTAAAATATTTATATACTGACTAAATAGCAAGCACTTACAGACCATGATCAGACAGCAATGATTTTCTTTCAAATTGTAAATTTCAAATCTGTATTTTCTCAGACTATTAACTTTAAAGATTTCCATTTCATTTCCTAAACAATAAGATAAATGGTGTTCTGCAATGGACAGAAATAAGACACCATGATAAATCTGTTCATTATAACAAACTGTTCAATACTTCTTAAACTACAAAATCTATGCATGCAAATGATGACTTTATAACTCTTGCTCTTATGCTCACTTACACTAAATTTCTTTTCTTTTTTTTTCTTCTTTTTTTGGAACCAAAAAAATATTGTTATTATTATAATGTGTAAGTCTCATTACATTTACTGAAGAAAGAATCAATAAAGAATGCATCATCCTAAATGGCCTTATTGTATACAGCTGATAAGCCATGCAGGCTGGCAATGTTGCTCTTCTCATTCAAAATCAAAGTACTCTAAGTATCATTGGAGTAATTAACACAGGTAAGTTATTCTTACAGTAAGCACCGATACACCATGTGGCTCTAATACAGGTACCAGGGAGAATTTTTTCTCCATCTGCCAATTTTAATCATTTGAGAAGCTGGCTTTGTATCAATGATGAAAAGAATTCAAGCTTGAGGTGAGACCTTCACACAACATAACTGCAGGCGAATAATGCCTTGAAATTCCTTTCTTTTTTCACACAAGATCAACTGTTTAACAGAAGTTCATTAGTGTCAGTATACACATATTTAACCATTAGTCTGCTGGCAACTACAGAACGTTATCGATGCAACCAGTGCAGACCAAGATCATAGTCGTCCTGTCTGATCATAATGTCTGTACTGTTTGCTTTTCACTTAGTAAAAATATGAAATTTGCTCAAAAATAATAAATGGTTTTGTCCAGATTATGAAACGGACAAATCCTTCTTTCCTGCAGATATTTAGCCTGGTAAACATTTAAGTTCAGATCTTCGATTCATTGGAAGTCCAAACGCTTACCATGGCAACAAAACAATTATTTGAAGCCAAAATCTAACAACTTTATGTTGAATTAATCAACTTCTGCTGTGTGTGATGCATGTCATTTACATATCTTAATTACAGTCAAAATATACATTTATTTTAAAGACAGTAATCTTCAAATCATAAAATCAATTTCAAATGAAAATCGCAAATCTGATCAGATGAATATCGAGGAATTTTGGTATAATCTGGAGATTTTAGTTCGTAACTTTCTCTTAAGACAGCTCTTTCATCAATATATAACAACAAAAGATCAGTCAAACGGCCTCGGAATAAAAATCTAAAATGTCTGCAGTGCTTCAATTATTCATAACATAAATAATGTTGTCGAGATATCTATATATAATCAACAAAACATGTCAGACAGAACAATGATGAAAACAAGACAAAAACTTTCACTATCTTATAGCTTCCCGCGCTCAATCAAAATAAAATTTCAAGCTTTCATCACTCAACAAGAGAATAGATCTTGCAATAAAACTAAATCATCTTCAAAGAAAAATAGACACATAAAAACTAACAATCAGAGAACACCATTAATTAAATAATGCATCTGATTCTGTGCTACGCGCACAAAAGTACCAACCAATTAATCATTGGCTAAAACAATTAGACAATATTAACAAGTCAATTATTAAAGCAAGTCAATAAAGTAAGCTGGCACATACCTGGAAAAATCAATATTATTCAATCAGCGTATAACACATAAAGTATCTTTAAACACATGCTAGCACCTGATGCACAATGTAAGTTTCACACTCCCGATTAATTGAAAAGAGATTTCCTCTCAATGAAAAAACACCACCATTACTTCTTAATTGCAAAATCTGAACAATACAAAACAATTAAATAAAATTTAAGCGACTTCATAATCAAAGTAAGATTTCATTTGCACATGTTACAATTTTTTACAAATTTAAGAGAAAATTAACGCACGGCAACTAAATCAGTTCACTTATGATAAAAACACAGTCTCCTCAAAATCTATTTTCCTATAATAATATACTTTTTCCATTCCAGAAATAACTTTTCGTTGATGATCTGAAAAAATCCCTCCTATGTTATTATTATAGCTTTGTACATATTAATAAACTATATCCACGAGCAAATCAGAAAATGAATTCTGTCTTAAGGACAACAGTGCCGATACACTTCCACACGTAGCTGTCAAAAATCAATCATCATATCGGCTAAACTAAAGACAGTATAGCTACTCCTGTGGCTTCGGCTCACTGCCTCGTAACAACAGTAATCAGCCGACATACACAAGGATTTTTTTCCTCACGATCCAATCAAGTGATGCCAACATGTTTTCCCGGCTTGTTGATTTATCTATTGAAAGAGAACAAAGCTATGCGGCTAGAACAAACATTAGCAAAAGTAAAAAGGCAATTTCTGCTCCCTGTAACAGTCAAGTCAATATTGACCTTCGACCTGCCGAGTCAATCAATCTATTGACAGGTTGTTAATCTTTATTTGGAAGGCTGAAACAAGGTTTTACAGCTGCAGACACTTTTACTTATTTATACATTTTATGTTCCTTGTATTTTTGCAGAAACATTAGTTATTATAAGATGATTATTATCAGCAATATAAAACCTGCAGCTTCATCCTTTTATTTCACATTAACCTTTACTATTCACATTTCTTTTACCACAGACTTAATGGTCCTGCCTTGTTTTTAGTTTCGGGGATTTAAACTTTGGCTAAAAATTTAAATCTTTACCTCGGCTAAATATCTTTTTTTCGCTCTTTTTTTTTTTGAAGCCCAAGATAACTCCCTTTATTGTCCCCATAATAGGTAAAATAGGGTCGGGGATCCAGCAACTTTTTCACCTTACAATTTATTGTAATGTTATGAAAAACATAAGGGCATAATACATTAAATTTTATATCATACATAATTTTATAATATATAAAATATACAGAAGATAAATGTTCTCTTGGGATTCAGAGCATTTCATTTCCACAAAAACTGGAAAATTTCAAAATTTGTACTGACTGAAAAGCAAACAGTGCAGACCACAATGAGATGGCATGGATGTGCCAACTGGTTTTCATGCATATGTTTATCGGCCTTTGTTACAGTTTGAAAATATAACAAAGTTATTTAACCTGTAGGTTAATTATCAACAATTGGTTTAAACATATTTATTTAAGCTTGATTGCTAAACAAGTTAATGCAACTTAAATTAATCACTTTCAAGTCTGCTTCCTGAAACCAACTAGCACTGGTGTCGTAATGAAGAAACATGGTTGTGACCCTATTAGGGCTCGAACCCAATTATATATATATATTATCCTTAAATTGTTATATAGTTAACTTAAAGTTCATAGTGTTAAAATAAAGCAGTGAAAAAAAAATCCAGTTCTATCTCCATTTACAAAATTTACAGAGAAATGCTAAAATCTCGAATCATTATTATTACCCACAATTCCCAGTATACTGTTGCAAAAATAGACACTAGTCAATTAGTCTGAATTATTTATACAGTGACAGTAACAAATGTAGCATTAAAAAGATTCCGATTTCATATCTGGCGTTCACAAGCTTTCCGATAAAATATTCAATAGGTACAAATTTCAAAATATCTAGTTTTTTTCCCATAGGCATATATATCTAAATAAGCAAAACACCTAAACAACATTATCAGTTCAATTCCTTAAAAAAACCATTTTAAGTTGTATTGTGTAAAAATGTTCGCTGATCAAATCAAAGGTTTCCGAGAAAGGTTATCAATATCACAGTAAATTCTGTCTCAACTTATCTTTACACCTTGAAAATTTACAATAGAGTCATTCCATTTTTTATTTCAAGGTGTTTCAATATCTAAGCAAGAGAGCCATGATGGTAATTAATCACTCCCCTGAGTCTAATTACTCAAGTGCATAGATTCTTACAAAAATTGATAAAAATTTTAACAAAACAAAGACTCCTTAATATTATAATGATAATGAATGGTTTCCTTGAGTCAATGTGTACAGAATGGTGTCCTTGAGTCAATGTGTACAGAATGGTGTCCTTGAGTCAGAGTCAATGTGTACAGAATGGAGTCCTTGAGTCAATGTGTACTGAATGGTGTCCTTGAGTCAATGTGTTACTGAATGGTGTCCTTGAGTCAATGTGTACAGAATGGTGTCCTTGAGTCAGAGTCAATGTGTACAGAATGGTGTCCTTGAGTCAATGTGTACAGAATGGTTGTCTTAAGTCAATGTGTACAGAATGGTGTCCTTGAGTCAATGTGTACAGAATGGTGTCCTTGAGTCAATGTGTACAGAATGGTATCCATGAGCCAATGTGTACAGAATGGTGTCCTTGAGCCAATGTGTATAGAATGGTATCCGTGAGCCAACATGCACAAAATGGTGAGCCAATGAGTACAGAATGGTGTCTGTGAGCCAATGTGCACAGAATGGTGTTGATGAGCCAACATGCGCAAAATGATGAGCCAATGGGCACAGAATGGCAAGTCTATGGCAATAACCAAACTCTTAACAATATCATTAAACAATACTCAAATTCAAGACAGGAAAAGTCCACTATACAAGTAATGCAAATGATGGCATTTTTGTGCTAAAATAAACCTCAATTATAGCAGACACATCTCTGATTATAGTCATGTATAATGACTGTACAAGCTTGTCTCCGGTGTTGTGTTTTAATTCCCCTAGAAATCTAAAACATCCCAATATACAAGGAACCCCAAAACATTATAAAGCTAGTAAAATAAACAAGTTCTATTCATTTTGTGATTA
This sequence comes from Ruditapes philippinarum, assembly GCF_026571515.1. Lineage (NCBI taxonomy): Eukaryota > Metazoa > Mollusca > Bivalvia > Venerida > Veneridae > Ruditapes > Ruditapes philippinarum. The sequence continues at coordinate 231,743 of NW_026867088.1, forward strand.
TACAATTCACAATTTCACAAACCGCAATATAACTTAGACTGCATCTCTGATTCACTTGACAAGATAAAACCCTTCAGACATCAACACCAAACATATCATTCCTTCCCATAGATTAAGACCCAACAAGATAAGATCAACACTGTTTATTTGTAAATCCACAGATGTACCCTGTAAAATCCCTGTAAGATCAAACAAAAGGAATCGGCAAGAAGTTAATAAGTTTGATAACACAAGGTTCTTACTAATATAAAATACTTACAAAAGCATATGCAGTCTATCAACAGATAAGTGCAAGAAGGTTTTAACTCAATAACTTGAAAAGAATGAGTTAAAACATTACAATTATTGCACCAAAGACACTCACTATGCACAAAACAGAACAGCTTACATTCTCATTGATTTATAGTCAAAAAAGTAATCCTCCAGTCTGAATAGTCTGAATATTGTAAACATATATCCATGTAAAAATCCATGTAAAAACAAAATACAAGAAAGATCTTAAATATTCTCTTCAGTCTTTGTTTAACAGTGATACAAATGCACACTAATTACAAACAAACACACACACTCTCCCTCTCTCAAAGGTTTTTGGGATATTTCACAGGAGACTGGTTATATGATGTTTATCTTCACAGTCAATCACTGCTGGCTTGTAAACAAATACACTACACCAGTCTAATCTAATTAGCATGCTACTTGACCTCTGCACAAGCTTTGACCTCCAAGCACAAGCCTCAGGATATTGATATCTATTTATAGAAGATCTATTTATAGATTCTACTATGACAATAAACATGATGGTGATAAAGATAAATATATACATAATAATGATTACGAGAACTTTTTTTTAGAACAACTGGTGGTACTGATAACTATGATAATGATAGTTATCATGATAATGGTGATAATTGTTATCATAATTAGAATGATAATAATGGTGAATGATAATAATGGTGATAATAACGATGGTGATGAAAATAACAATGATTTTAGTGAAAATACTGATAATGATTATGAACTTAATGTGTTTTTCATAAAGATGATATGATATTTATCATAAAGATGATAAGTATGATATTTATCATAAAGATGAAATGATATTTATCATAAAGATGATCATATGATGATATTTATCATAAAGATGATGATGATATTTATCATAAAGATGATGATGATATTCAAAGATGATGATCAAGAATTATTATGAATAATTTTGATATCGTTACTATGTTACGTCAGGATTGTATCAACCCAAATTTGTAATACAAGATGATGATGGCAAGAAAAAGAATAAGAAGAAAAATAGATATATAGATATAAATAAAGTGGTAACATATGACCCAGAATTGAAACAGAAAATCTCCTGAAGAATATTATAGATATATACAAATCCAACAAAAATCTCCCTATTTATAAAGTATCTCAGCAGTGTAATTGGTGACTCACTGTTCAATGCTAGTCTCCAATTTCCAATATATACAAATGCGACAAAAACAACAACAACACATGATGTGAGGACTGTCACACTCCTAGAAACTGCTTTGTCAGGAAATAAACTGAATTAAGTAATTTCTATCCAACAAGTATCAAAGAACTGTTGAAAACTTTACACAATTAATAAAAAAAAATAGCAAGAAAATAACCGCAATAATGCTATTTTTAAACCTGCCAGGACAAATATTCGGTACCGTCCTGCAACTATAAAGGTTTCTAGGCTATTCTACCAGTCCACCATGCAGTGTAACATGCAAAACATTTTGTGCAAAGAACACTGATACCCCCACTCCCATGCAAGACAGATAAACAAATGCAAATCTATATGCCCTTAATCCTACCATAATACTGGGGACATAAAAAGTCCTTTAAACAATGGACAGTCTCAAATCCCCTAACCAGACCAGTCCCCAGTCCATTTAAAAAATTTAGTGGTGTAAGGTAAAACATTAGGTTAAACATGACTAAGAGATAATAAACATGAAGATCAGTATCTAATCAACTTACAGGGAATCAATATCCAGCTAAACTAGTTATACTTGGCAATCAAAACAGTAAATTGTCAGAACAGTCAAATAAAAACAGTAACTTATGGTGTGTTTCAGGCAAGGCCATTATCTTAATTGGTTTTCACGTCCATATTAATTCTCCAAACATAAAAGTAAATAGTGACAGGTCTATATATACCAGTGTCAGGAGCCAAACCAGTTTGTCTTTCAGAGCGGTGTAACTTGTTTTTCAGAAGTGGAAAAGAGGCATTCAATGGAATATATGTATGAATATCAACCCAGGGATCACAAGAACAGCCTCACTCAGGTCAAGGTCGTATTTACTAATATGACACTAGTACTGGTGTCTTCCCAGGAAAACCTGAGAAGGGTTCAAACCCATGATGCCCGAGATAGGTGACAGGAACCATAATCACTATGTGACCACTCCCTATTAATAACATTGTCACTGTTACAGATATCCAGTGACATCCATGTTGACATTTTGTTTTTGGTAGTTTTAAAAATACATTTATATCAGGTTAAAGGTCTAGAGTATCATTAGCCAACCTTAGACATCTTCCTTACATGGAATTTAAAGGGGATTTGAACCATATATGGTAAAAGGCAAATTATTAAATTGGTTAGTCATTTAATTGACCCTTGTACAAACTACTATTTCACATTCTTTATTTGGATGAGGTTTTGAAAAAGAGAATGTTCTTTATTTTACTGATATATCGTTTTTCCATTTTCTAGACTTAAGAGCTTCCGAGGGATCACTATTGTTCCACATTTTTTTTTATACTAACTACAATTCTTACAATATCTGTCTAATGTATTGTATTTAATGTCCAATGTAGGTGTCCAAGTGTTAAGATGTAACTGTCTCTAAACCATATATTAATGGTTCTCAAACAGTTATAACACTAAATAACCAAAACACCAGAGAAATAAACCTGTCCACTAAATTATTATTAACACTGTTGTTAAGTAGATACACCTAGTTATATACCAAGCAATAAATATCATACAGTTGTGTTTGTACTGTACATTGAAAAGTAAAAACTTCCAAATTATAATACTTCTGATTCAGACTTTCAACAAAAACTGAATATGTTTGTTGCTTTTTCTTATAAAGTAGATATGATATACAAAACTTTTTCAGATTTTCAAGAGATTTTCAAAAGAGTTTTTTTTTGTAAGATTACTGTTTTTTTTGTTTTTTTATTTTATATGCTACCAACACTAGGCATTCGGGTAGAACCACGACCACAATTCCATGGATAGCTTCCTCCCAGGAAAGAATCCAAATTCCCTGGCAGGATTTGAACCCACAGCAGTGAGCAGCTGGTAGTTTGAAGTCAACAACCATAACTATTTGGCCAAGGATGCCCAAAACAAGTGCTTTTAATTGATATTGTTAAAGTACTGACAAAATTCTTAAAGAGTTCTAATCAAGAGTACTTCAGTAAATTTACCTGATAGAACAATGCAACTAAAATCTCTGTATCAACATGTCACAGGGTGAGAAAAATGTGCAACCTAACCAGGACTTGAACCCTGGACACTCGGAATGCTTTACTCAACTCAACCTCACACTACCAAAACTTTGATCATGCAGTATTAACAATGAATAGTGCATTTAATGTATCATAGTCATGTTAAATATAAATACATACTAATAGGCAATATTTGTAATAGGTCAAGACATAGGAAATGAAATCCATCAATACAATATTCTGTTTCCTTTCACAGTTTATCGGAGTCTGCTAGAGAGAATTGGTCTTTTAGCACCTTAGGGTACAGACTGAGCATGCATAAATTAACACTATAACGAACAAAAACACCAAGTAGCTCAATTTCCCAGTATGTTTATGCCTCACAATCAATATGCAGGCACATGTCAACATTTGTCACTTGTGTTTACCCCTTTGTACAAACACTTTTGGAACAAATCTGTAAAATCCATATAAACAGACAATGTCAGACTTTACTACATTTTAATTGCAAAATTTTACACTCTAAAATCAAAGTCCTATACAGTTACAATGGTTAGGTTCCAAATTCAAAGCAAATCTATAGCTCGGGAAATATATCTTAGTATTCAACATCTGTCTCCTAGCTGGTAGAAGGTTATGCATAATGGTCATTTTAACTCCTTGTTGGTAGAATGTTGTGCTATGGTCATTTTAACTCCTTGCTGGTAGAAGGTTGTGCATTACGGTCATTTTAACTCCTTGCTGGTAGAAGGTTGTGCATTACACTCATTTTAACTCCTTGCTGGTAGAAGGTTGTGCATTATGGTCATTTTAACTCCTTGTTGGTAGAATGTTATGCATTTTGGTAATTTTAACTCCTTGCTGGTAATTATCATCTAATACATATTGTTTTTCACTGCTAGCCTGTTTGCTGACAGATGAAAGTACCTCACTAAATTGTTAAACCGCCCAGTTAATTTGTGTTTCATAATAATAAAAAAAAAATTAAGATAAAATACTTGCAAATTGTCTTACCTCAGTTTGTAAAAAAAACCTAATCTTCACAAGATCCTATCATAGTTAAACACAAAGCCATAACAAAAACATAGGTATATTTCATACAGGTAAATTACCAGTTTACCTTTCTCCGATCTATCAAAGGAGTAATTTGTGGTATAATCTAGCAACCTTTGGTCCCTGTACAAACAAAGCTAGGGGTAAAAGGCAATAATAAACCAATAAATATTGACTTGCCAATTTCACTGCTTATCTTGTTTTGTTTTTATTGGTTTTTGTAACACCTTTCAGTACATCACAATGTCGGGGGATTAATTGGCCATTTTATACAGCAGATCAGACATGTATCGATCTTTATGCTACGTTTAAAGCATTTAAAGCGGCACGTTTCCAGACGAGTTAACAAATTTTTCAAAATATCAATGTATGAATGGTTTAAAAAATGTATCATTACTAAAAAAATACGCTTGTAAAATGCAAATTGTGACATAAATTTTTATTTCCTTTTATTTTTTTTGGTTGGGTTTTATGTCGCACCAAGACAGTAGAGGTCATATGCAGACTATCCGCTTACTGGATGAGGAACACCTCAGGTGCCACTCCAAGTTGGATAGCTTCCTCACATGAAAGAAAATAAAGTTCCTGGCGGGATTTGAACCTATAGCGGTGAGGAATGGCAAGTGGTTTGAAGTGAATGACCATAACCACTCGCCCATGGATGCCCCATGGTTTGAAATGCATGTAATTTAATTAACTTAATATAAACGCTATTACAAAGACAACTTTTCCATGGAGGCCATGGTGTTTATTGACAGATTGGACTGTCTTTGATTACTGACAATTTGTCTTTTATTTTAGACTGCTCTTTGTATTCACAGACAGATCTGACTAAATTTGATTGTTCTTCATGACTTTTTGACTGCTTCACAATTATGTTAAAATGGAAAACAAGAGCACCAGTCTTATCTGTTAAAAATTAGATATAAAGGTATAAAGGGGCATAACTCCAAAAATTTAGCTTTCAAAATTATGCCCCTTGTATAACAAGTGCTACTTGTCATGGTAAGCAAGGTCCTCCTGGGCTCCTTGCCACTGACGCCTGTTACTGGGCCGGGTGGGGGCTGCGTTCATTGAACGCCACCTTTCCTTGTCGATCTTGTTTATCATATTTCATGTTGATTCTGATTAAAATGTTTGAATAAATGAACTACATTCAAGTTTTTGCACGACAACAACAACTACGACACAGTGAGCATAATGCTAAATATTTTCTTCGAAACAGACAAGCTAAAAAACAGGAATACTGTTAAAACTACACACATGTTTAGTTCTTGACATATGCCATGTAATCGCACAAATTCTTTATAGAGATTCTTGAGTAATATGTTTGTTGAATAAGTTATAACAAGAGTTTTTTTTTAAGAGAAAAAGATCGTTATAAATATATATACACCTACATGGCAAACAATTATAATACAACGCTAAATTAGTCTTAAAATCACTTGTATATGGTATGGACAGAAAGATGGATTGTAAAATATTATCTTTAAACAGCTTCCACACAAAAAAAAAAAATTAAATGTCATGTCAGCCGCTAGTTTAGCGAACATCTCAAGTTACCACACTTTAAATATTATTAACAAGAAAAAAAAAACACACGCCACCTTCGTAATGGTTAAACACGACTAAATATGGGCATAACGTCTTCCTGCACAATAGGAAAAGTCGTTGTTTCGGGACTTTAAATCATTACGAGATAACTATCTGGTTCATTTCACAGCACATTATTGAAAATATATTAGGCTCTACACAGCATTAGAAAGTAAAGTATTTAGTAAATAACCGAATTGAAAAGCAAAATCCGTCTTTACAATAAACGAATAAACGGCTAAGTACACAATGATAGCCTTTTAAACTAACAAATTACGCAGAGGTTTTTCTATTTTATGTAGTTTTTCTTGTTTTGTTTGGCAAAATAATTTAAAATCACTCAGTTGATATCGATTAAAGGAAATATTTGTATGATAAAAGTTTTGGTAACTTTATTAAATTTAGTCTTTATACAAAAGTAAAATATGATTTGTCTTGAATTTGTAACTGTTATTTTATGGGAATTCAGTATCATAATTTTAACAGAACTGACAAAAAACATTTGTTATTTTTAGGGAAAATCTTGAATGATGTATTGACTGAAAAGCAACTAGGGCAGTGTATGACCAATGCATCCAAGAGTTTTAATCATTTGAATATCAAGTTAGTTAAACTCCCCCCCCCCCCCCCTCCCCCTTACTTCTCAATTACCTGTTACTTAGAGGCTAGACCTCAAAATTATATATATCAACTAGTTAATTAAGTAGAACCTGATTTGATTATCCATTTTTTTCTTTATAACCACTTTTTAATTCCAGGCTATTATGTTAAGAAGCTTAAGTTCTAGTTTATATAAAGAAGTTTAGCACTAACACTTGTTATTGTATTCAGTACAAGTCAATATGGAGATTTATAATCCAGTGCAAGATTTAACAGGCTCTTACCTCATATTTCACCTAATTATAGATATAATGGGATCAGTCCTTAATCTTCTAACTTGCCTGAATTTCATCAATGGACTTGTCCTCCTTCCTTATATGGAATCGTCCATTATCCATACAGGTGGCAACAGCTTATTACCTTTGATTCCAGGAGGTCAAAGGTCATGTAGTCAAGATGGTTTTTCATTGCCCAGGGGTCATTTGTTCAAGCCCTTATGGGACAATAAACTCTTCAGTATACTGGCTACAATATTGGTTAATTTGGACATACCACAAGTAACAACATGCTGGTCATATTAACTTAATGAGTCAACATAAGTGAATAATTAAAATATGATTTCTAAACCATAAAATTATATTTTCAGAAATCAACAGTGAAATTTTGTATTTTTGACCTAAATTAAGTATAACTGTTTCCATTCCAACAATAAGTACAATGGCACTTATATATAGCAATATATGCCCAAAAGTTAAACAAACAAAAAAATGTATGAATAACAGAGTCAATTTAACGATTACCTTTGAACGCAACACGAGTCTTTTCCAATCAATACTATCCTAAACACTTGTAATGAAGAGCTATAATATATCTGCATGAATTTTTCCAACTTCCGATTGTCACAAGTAAATCAACGCCGGTACCGAGCTTTATCGGAAAATTAACGTGAATGTCGTATTACAAGTTCAATAGGAGAACGTATAAGGCATTTCTATCCCAGTGGGCATTGTGCGATTGACAAAAACATCAGCGTAATCAACAAGGCTATAGCTATCTGGCTTAAGTATAGGAACAAGTGTAAAGTCAATACTTAAGTTTCCAAACTTGAAGGAACACATTATACAAAGGTGGATTTATACCTCAATAAACAAAAGTAAAGCAATAAAAATCACTATTTACACATTATGGAAATTTGAATTATTAGATGAGAGAAACTGTATATAAATTCTTATGTCAAGCCTTTTTAATATTACATGGTATTCAATTTAGATTTACAAAGAGGTTTTTTTTTTATTTATTTCAATCTGTAAATCTGTCATAGGAGAATACGGTCGGAATTGATCTACACAGATTTAATTCAGTTTATTTAAATTTTCCTCTTATCTTAAAAGATAAATCTTACTGACAGGGATTCTCCACAGTAAGGTGTGGTAAGGTAGATAACTGACAATTACAAAGGGAAGAAACTCAGTGTGTTGTCTTTCTACAGTGCCTTTTTTTTGCTTTTTTTTTATATCAACTTAAGTTCAGTATTCCAAATGGGAAGCAAATATGACTGGCATACATGTTTATTAGTACTTTTTAGTGTTTGAAATTATTTTTTGTCCAATAGGATTGCAGTCTTTCAAATTAATCTTAACACATTTATTTTGGTAAATCGGCTAACTATTAATCAGTCTAGTAAAAGAACTGTTTTTAAAACATAATTTCAAACATTAAATTGATTAGTGTTCATTAGTAAACATTTACAAAATTAAATTTGTTATTAACAGCACAGTCATTTAAATTTAATTTGGACACAGCTGTTCGATCAATTTAATTGATAAATTCTTACTAATAAACACAAACCCACTTCAATTTTAAGAGTAAACAGCAATTTAATTTAAGTTGCACAATCATTTAATACTATATAAGAGAAAAATCCTCATGTATAAAAATACTTTTAAAATGTTTTTACCTAATTCGTCTGTACTTGTACTTGAGAATTTTGAAACGTCGGTACAAAAACTCGGTGACGCTCGTTGTTTACGGTGTGACAAACGAGACAAGCACGGTGTAATTAGAGGAGACATTTTGTAACCCTACAAATGACTACCTTTGTCTTAAGTTTTTTCCGATACAAACTGATACAAACTGCTCAAAAACGTAGGGAGAAATAAATACTTTATGACAAATAAATGTAGAGAATGCTATCTTTTGTTGCAACATAATTATCATATTGTATTATACTTGATTTACACCAGACTCGAAGTAATTACAGAAATAACGTATAAAATAATAAAAACTAAGTATTGCAAGGAAAAACTAAATTATCATCATTCATTTTTTGAGTTATGTGTGACTGGAAACTGCAGTATTTCATTTAAATCATGCAGGTCTCCATTAATTAAAAGTATAATGATATGGCCTTAGAAATTTAAAAAGTAAGGTTTGTAACGAAATGACCAAAAAACACCAAGTTTGCTTGACTGTATAATCTTTGCAATATTTACTTCAACATCTTTGTTCCAAATCATTTGATACATGAATTTTGTTATCAAAATAGAATAGAATAGCATTCAGTCATGTTACTGCCAGAACAAACTTCTGATGTCTGAAAAATTAATCAAATGGTATAACCTTGATGCAATAATGTTCTTGTATCTCCTGCTTCTATATGAGCTGTGTCATGACAAAACCAACGTAATGCGTTTGCGACCAGCATGGATCCAGACCAACCTGCCCATCTGCGCAGTCTGATCAGGATCCATGTTGTTTGCTTACAAACCCTATAACAAGTAGAGAAACTGATAGCGAACGCAGCATGGATCCTGATCAGACACGGCTCATATGTCTCTACCATGCTCAATTTTCTCAATGACATAACTATGTAAAAAGGTAACTCAGAGTTATACAACCTGTGCATATCAAATTAGATGATCACAGAGAACAAATGTGTGAACTTGCAACCAATTCCCTTTAGCAGTTTTAACTAATTTGCACACAAAAACTCAATCAAAGTGTGACAGCTATGCTGATGTCGCTGATGAGTATAATAGTTCTCAATATTCTTTAAATAGTTCAACTAAAAACAAACAGCCAGCCGCAGATGTGAAGGTTGGCTTAGATCTGTATATACATGTGGCATGGTCGGCAGGGTATTGCTTTTATCATTAGAAGGGTTATAAACCTCTTTCTCAGAGACATATTGCATGACTAACATTTCAACTCAGTCAAAGTATCACAGAGCTAGATATATAATCTATATTACTATACACTGACATACAACCATGTAAGTTTCCCCTGAAATGTCAACAATTCCTACAGGACCAATGTAAACCAAGCCTCCTTACTTAAATGTCTATGTAATAGCCAGTATAATATATCAAACAGTTACATGGTTTTAAAACCTATGAATTCTATAAACAGAAACTATCTAACAGATACTTGCAGAAAACAGTCGAAATTGGAAGTCTTCTCATTGGATAACATGAGATTTTTTGAAGACATCGAGACACCAAAATTGAGCCGCGTCACGACAAAACCAACATAAAGGGTTTGCGACCAGCATGGATCCAGACCAGCCTGCACGTCCGCGCAGTCTGATCAGAATCCATGCTGTTCACTTACCAACTCTATAACAATAGGAGAAACTGACAGCGAACAGCATGGATCCTGATCAGACTGTGCGGATGTTGGTTTTGTCGTGACGCGGCTCAAATGAGAACTCCAGAGACACTTTCTTGAAGAAAAAGTCATGGACATTAATTTTACCTTGGTCATTTATTATAATTCACTTGAGACAGTTGTTAAGTGTTTATATACAGTGATCAATTAATAAAATACTAGACAATTATCAAAGTGGTGTACATTATTTTTTAATTCCGAGCATCAGCTTGTTGTTTTTTGTTGTTGATGTTGTTGTTATTGTTGTTGTCAATTATCAAAGTGGCATCCAGTATTTTTTAATCAAGGTGTTAGCTTATTGTTGTTTTTTTGTTGATATTATTGTTGTTATCAATTATCAAAGGGGCATCAATTATTTTTCAATCCTAGCATCAGCTTGTTTTGTTTTTTTTGTTGTTATTATTGTTGTTGTTTTGCAGGAAGACCCAAATCCTTTTTTTTTATCTGTGAAAATATAGGAACATGCCACCAAAAAATTATTTAATTTCATAACACCACATTTTGAAGCAATCTATTTCCAGTCACCCATATGACCTATCCAGTCCTACGCATAAACCCAAGATTTCCAGTTTTCCCCCAAAATTTGCTATCTCTGGCCAGTGATGAGCATTTAATTATAATTACATGGCTTGTCACAGTATCACTGATAGCAGCACCCTAGAATGTTTTATGATCCTATCATGTTTCAAGAATGTATAGTTTAAGCTGTAGGATATAGAGAACATTTCAGATGATTTTCATAGGTACATTCAATTTTTAATAAGAGTTAAAGACTAAAAAGACTGGATTACTTTAAAAAAGGTTTTTGTTCACTTACAACTCAAAATCACAGGGACTCGGTTCCGTGTTGGGATAGTGTAGGGTAAAAATTAATTTTAGAGAAAAAACAATTTATAAGTATTTTTTTCTAAAATTGCTTTTTACACTACCCCAACACTGTGCCGAGTCCCTGTGATCACAACAAAAATACTAATGTAAATTACTTTCATTCAATTTGGTAGAAAAAAAATCTCTGAATGTGAAAAAAAAAATGTAAAAAAGGTAGCAAAATGTAAACAAAGTAGTATTTTGACTTCCGTACAAAATACTAAATCACTTTAACTATACCAATTGCAATAAAGCAGAAAATAGTAAAACATTGATGACCTTTAAATTATAGTAAAGTTATAAGTTCAAAGAGAAAATATCTCTTGAAATAAAGATGCTAGAGTTATGAACCTTGTCATGCATGATGTAAGTAATAATGACAAAGAACAATTATTTTAAGTCTAGAGTAGATATCATTTCTAATAACAAAGATTATCCTTTGAAATAAATGAATTATCACTAAATCCCAAGTTCAAAAATGAAATGGAGATAATTCTAGAAATACAGCTAGAGTTATAAATCTATTCGCACCCGATATAAGTGTTAAGAAACATATTTTGAAGTGCAAAAAAATATCAATATGCAAAAATAATATATAAACAAGAGCTGTCACAGAACGTGACAAATGCCTCAAAGGATTCTAGTTATAAACCACCTATTACATGTTAAGTGTGGTGGTAAAAATTGACATAGTTCGAACCCCAGCAGTGACCTTTAAGTTAGACAAAGAAACCTGGATCTTGTTCACAACACATTGTCCATCTATGGTGACTTTATATTTTTTTAAAAAATTGAAACTTTCATGTACGGACACAATAACCACCATTTATATGTATATAACATAAATATTGAAAAAGTTTAAACCCCAGCAGTGACCTTGAACTAAGGCGTAGGAACACGGGTCTTAAGCGCAACACATCATACATTTATGATAATTTCATATGCGAAATAAAAAAATATAATCCTTTTATTCATATTAGTTTTAGAGCAGACACATCAAAATTGACAAAGTTTGAACCCCCACAGTGACCTTGACCTTAGTTGTAGACACCTGAGTCTTATTCGTGGCACACCATATATCTATGGTTATTGAATATGTGAAAGAAAAATTAAAATCCTTTCATGCATACTGAAGTTTAAGAGCGGACACGACCACAACCTTCTATATTTATATAACATAAAAAATGACAAAGTTTGAACCCCACAGTGACCTTGACCTTAGTCGTAGGAACCGAAGACGTGTTCGCAACTCACCATACCTCTATGGTTATTTCATATATGAAAGAAAAATTAAAGTACTTTAATGCATACTGAAGTTTCAGAGCGGACACTACCTCCACTGTCTATATGCCTGATGGACTGACAGACAGACCCCTTCAGGGGCATAAAAACATCTAAATTCAAAGGGGAAATAATTCTGGAAATATTCATGCCAGAGTTATGATTCTTGTCACACATGTATAAGGAACATATATTTTTAAGTTAGAAGTAGATACCTTATGAAATAAAGAAGTAAGTAAAAAGGTAACATTTTTTAAAGAAAAAAAAATGAGTTTATGAGAAGATAATTCTGGAAAAATATTGGTGCTAGAGTTAACAGCATTGTCACATATGATGTAGGAACATATATTTGAGTTTTAAGTCAATCCCTTATTATGAAATAGAAAGAGAAAAAAATAACATTATTTTATGGAAAATTATATGTTCAAGGGGATATACATGTAGTTCTGGAAATACTGGTTTTTGAGCTTTACACGTTATCACATGATGTGTATGATCATAAGGAATACATGTGTACATACACTTAACAAATCTTATAAGTGTGCACGTATGAAAATCAAATTTTCTCAGATACTAATAAACATAGGTCTCTGAAATTTTAACCAAGTATAGTACAAATATGTGCAATGATGGGTATCGATTTTTATGTCAGGGCGATTCGTACTTACTGAGAAATAGCGATGTGTGCAATATTGCGCGAAAACCGAATTTCACATTTCTGTAAAATGTGTATTTTATATTGGGTGCAAAAAAGGTCTAAATCTCTTGATTTCACTAAAATACAAACATAAAACATAGGATCACCGATAGGGTATAATACTTCAATGAATTCCAGGGCATTATGTCACTGTGATTTTAATGTTTGCTTTATTGAATTTCAAGTAAAGACTGGTTTTATGTCGATCTCCGAAACGCGTTGTACCCAGTTGCTAAAAAGCAATGCAAACACGATATTTTTCATTAATATGAAAGTACCAAGAAAGTTTGTTTTTTAGTTTTTAAAGTAAAATCTTAGTCAATATGTTTATTTGAGAAATATTATGCAAATTTATTTTCAAAATGGGCGCCTGAAATGCAAATTCCCTTGCGTAAAACTTCTAGACGGCCATTTTTCTTTCAATTGCAAAAATTCTGCAATAAATTTATGTTTTTTGGATGTCTTTATTTTAATAGAATCCTTGATGGTCAATAATAACTTCATTTAGCGCCAACCTGTCACCCTCACGTGCACTTTGTTGTTTATGTCATGTCACGGATGAACGCACACAACAAAAATAACCGTAATTTCTGAATATAGCATTGTAAAAATAAACCATTCAAACGATGAATTCCAAAATTTGGTTAAAAAATGTCAAGTAATAAAAAAGTTATTCACATTTAAAAACTGCACAGTTATAAGTTTTGTTAAGTGTATAAGGAAAATATTAATGACCCCTCGGGGCGGGGCCAGTTTTTACCCCAGGGCTTTGATCTGAACAAACTTGATAGACACTCAGTATAAGATGTTTCATGCCAAATATCTAAGCTCTAGCTCTTTGGATTTTTTAAAAGAACATTTTATAAATTTTTTTTTCGGTTGCTATGGCAAACCAAAAGTTCTGCATAGAATTTTATTCTTTGAACATCTTTTGGTAGAGACTTATGCAAGGAACACTCCTGCAAAGTTTCAAAAATTTGGCTTAGTGGTTTAGGAGTAGAAGTCTTTTTAACGAAATTTTTGACGCACGGACATTGTCCTCAGATGAGCTAATAAAATAGTAAGAGATAAAATGTTTACTGCATATAAGCATTAATTTAAAGTATGTACGCTGGCGCTGGGTTAACAAGCCGAGGTGAGTAGGACAGCTCTCCATATATAATTATATAGTTTTGAGCTAATAATAAAAATATTTTTAGCGGTTTTTTTTTCGGGGTGGGGTTTTGGGGGGGGGGGGGGCGGGCAGTTCACTCAGTAACATGAATAACACTGAACAGTGACACTTTACTATGGAAATTTATAAATTTTTAAGAAGATGATTATCACTTATAAAGGTATATCCTAACATATAATTCATTTAGTAGCTAAAATTTATCTTGTGATATTAATTAAGTATAATATTTACAAATAATTCAAATAATTGCTAAAAGTTTCACAATTCACTTGGGCCGCAGACCCAGAGAAAATCAAAGTGCTGCAGCACTGAATGCGACGGACAATTAACCGGAGAGACACCAAGGCTTCTTTTAGAAAAACAAAACAAAATAAAAACAAAACACAAAATATATAACAGAGAAAATTTGTTCCATACAAGTTCGAGATTTGTAGAGCAATATATTTTGTGTCCCCAAATTGATATAATTCAGATTTTCTAACTTTCAAGCACTTAAATACAGAATGAAATTTATGCCTAAAAACTCTGGTCAAACTTGTAAATCAGTGTCCTTATCGATTTATTCTAAAGAAATGATAATGTAAATAGAAAAAAAACTATCAACGAAATATTTCTAGAATAAATCCAGGCAAATAAACTTCAAACATAATACATTGTACATTTGAGAATGCTATTTAGAAATGCTTCGTGTTATATCATAGTGGGCATACAGACAATAAAATATAAGTCATTTGTATTTTTATTTCTCTTGGATATGTCTCATTAAAAAAAAATTGGTTAAAATCATCAGCAATTAATAGTGTATTTCTTAGATTTTTTTATTTACAAGGTAAAGATGTAGAGGCCAGAGCACATCGTTTTTATTTTAATTTAAATGTCACTTAAAGCACTACAGTGTTTAGTTGTCCTTTTTCAACTTCACACTAAATTCCATTTTCAACTTGTTTGCTTCTTACAATTGTATAGCATTTCTAAAACTATTGCTTTACAATCCGCTGGTTGTACTTCCTAATCGCCTGTCCAAAAATCAGAACAGGTAAAGCAGAATCTATTTTTAGAATATCGAAGGTTAACTCATATCATGACCTAGTAAAATATGTAAAACAAACCACAAGAATCGGAAGTAGAACTGATATTATAACTTCCTTACCATGATTTCAAGACTACATGGCGGTAAAGTGTCTTACATGCATTTTCAAAAATAGATATTTATACTAGCCATTGAACTGTATCTAATATATTAATAACTGCTGAATATTCGGCTAAACCCGCGGTATGAGTCACGAAAATTATGTTCTTCTTTTATTAATGCGCGAGTTATCCTAGAGTCACGAAAAAACTTTTGATTTGTTTATAATAATGTTTTGTATAATGTAGAAATATTTATTTCCTACTACTTAATGTCTTGGAACTCAGAGGTTACACTTTATTGTAGTATAATTTGCTGTCCTACTTTTTCGACAGCGGTAAAATCGTTTCAGCAGTAATTTGCATATTTGCGCAAATAATACTACGGACTACAACGTTTTTATCAATAATATACGTTCATAATTTTAACTTGGATAACTTAATTTGAAATTGAAAAGGCTAAATATGGAAGTCATTAAGATATCCAGACAAAGTATGGGAGTTTTGAAGGATCAAATTCATGTACTATTTCTTGGGCTGTTATTGGTTTAGGACACATTGCGCGAGTGTAGCCAACGAAAATCCCATGTGTAGATGACTTAGCTCTGAACGCGCCTGAGGGCGCGTCCGTCGCAAAAACATGGATAAAGTTAGTGTATCTTCAGAAATTTGATCCTTCAACGTTAGGGCCATTAGATAAGAATACAGAGGGCCAATTAATAATGACAAGACTTTCAGCTCAGTGGACGTGTTAATGGGAGATATACAGTTAATAGTGATTTACTAGCTGATAAGCCCTTACTGAGATTCAGCCGGCTGGGAGGGTTTATGCGTAGGACTGTATCCTGCTGTTGCATTTATAAATATTGAATACTTTAGAAAAGTGACATGGGTCTTATATTTTAACATCTTTAAGGTGCTCCCAACCTTGGTATGGTCACGTTACAAATTTTCTATCTTATCTTTAACAGTATCACATACCTAACTGTGCGTCAAAAGCTTTTCAATGAAAACATATAACATTTCATGGCCAATTTAAGTCACATTAAGATGTATTGCCGGTTACTGAAGTATTACCTTAACAAGTTAATAGAAACCTGAGATGTTGTTAACATATATCATACAAGAAAAATGCAACTTCACTCCGGGCATAATGAAAATGTTAAACATTAAAAAAAAAACTTTAATTTAATCTACAAGAAATAAAAGTTTAATTTTTGTGCCTAAAGGAATTTTTCTTAAATCTTAAGATTAGAAATGTCAGAATGTTTAGATTTACATTAATTTCTCCATTATATAATATAATATCTGTCTAGTTGTGTTTTGTGCTACACTGAAACTATAGAGGCCATAAACTTATAATTATTGGTACATTCCTGGTTTAAGACCCTCAGGTGTCCCTCCCTGTAAAAGTTACCGCAGCAGAATCTGAGTAGAACACTAAAACCTCTCCACTAGACTGGATATATTATATATAGCATCTTAATATAAAAGAATCTAATGTCTTTGGCAGGATTAAAGTGGCAAATGATTTAACATTTTACCAACCAACCATAACCTAAACGGCATGGTCTGAGCTTCCTCCATTTGAAGACATCTGATATCCCTCCGCAACAACCATCTTATGTTACATCATGTCATATAGATCTCTTTTAACTTCTACAGATAAGCCTGAGTAACAAGAGCTGACAAACAGAAATTGTCAGAAACCTGCATAACTATTGTCAGGAGTCTACTTAAATATTGTCAGGAGCCCACTTAACTATTGTCAGGAGCCCACTTAACTATTGTCAGGAGCCCACTTAACTATTGTCAGGAGCCCACTTAAATATTGCCAGGAGCCCACTTAATTATTGTCAGGAGTCAGCTTAACTATTGTCAGGAGTCAGCTTAACTATTGTTAGGAGCCAACTTAACTATTGTCAGGAGTTCACTTAACTATTGCCAGGAGCCCACTTAAATATTGTCAGGAGCCCACTTAACTATTGTCAGGAGCCCACTTAAATATTGTCAGGAGCCCACTTAATTATTTTAAGGAGCCCACTTAACTATTGTCAGGAGTCCACTTAATTATTGTCAGGAGTCAGCTTAACTATTGTCAGGAGTCAGCTAAACTATTGTCAGGAGCTCACCTAACTATTGTCAGGAGCCCACTTAAATATTGTCAGGAGTCCACTTAATTATTGTCAGGAGTCAGCTTAACTATTGTCAGGATCTCACCTAACTATTGTCAGGAGCCCTCTTAAATATTGTCAGGAGTCCACTTAAATATTGTCAGGAGTCAGCTTAACTATTGTCAGGAGCACACTTAACTATTGTCAGGAGCTCACTTAACTATTGTCAGAAGCCTACTTAAATATTGTCAGGAGCTCACTTAACTATTGTCAGGAGTCAGCTTAACTATTGTCAGGAGCCCACTTAAATATTGTCAGAAGCCCACTTCATTATTGTCAGGAGTCGGCTTAACTATTGTCAGGAGCCAACTTAAATATTATCAGGAGCTCACATAACTATTGTCAGGAGCCCACTTAAAAATTATCAGGAGCCCACTTAAATATTGTCAGGAGTCCACTTATCTATTGGCAGGAGCTTACTTAATTATTGTCAGGAGCCCACTTAAATATTGTCAGAAGCCCACTTAACTATTGTATAAGGTCTGCTCAACTATTGTCAGAGACCTGCTGAAAATAATTGTAAGGCGCTTTCCTGATAATTGTCAGAGACAAGCAAAACTATTGTCAGGAGCCTGCTTGACAAATATTTGTGTTCAGCTTGACTTTTGCCAGGACATGAAAAATACTATATTATTTCTTAACAATACAGAATAATTAACTTACATAAGTGATACCTCAAGCAACAGTTATATGTCTACAATTATGTGACTGGCCACATATGTAAAGTCTCTGTTAATGATATATTCCAACAATCAACTGCTCTTTGAATTGTCCTGCTGACAAATCCACATTCAATCTTATTCATGAAATACTTTCTTTCATGTATTGTTAATTTTTTCTAAGCCAAATATTTATTTCATAAATCATAACAATTTTTCTAATTTCAAAACATCAAAACATAATACCATTGTCTCGCATAAATACAATGTTTTTGTAAAAATATAATATATCTGTATACGTAAGTAATAATTTCTATAATATCTCGCATACGTCTGTCAAAACCTCCCTTTTTAAAATTTTATTACTTCACCTGCGATGAAAAACCAGACTAATTCAATTAACTTTAAACTTATCGATTAATAACTTAAAAGATTAACGTAAAAATCAACTTATGAATACCTGCAAATAGCTACCTTATCACAGTTATAATTGCATGTTCGGTTAAACAGAATTTCTATAGTTATGATAGGATAAAAATTTTATTAACCAGTTACAAGTGTAATCAGTTGGAAATTTTGATTATAGGATCACAAAATAACATGAAAACAACATTAATACCTTTTACAAAGTGCCTCTAGATTAAGAATACCGATAAAAGATTACTTTAGTCTATAGGATTTTTTCCTATCTTTTTTTTACAAAGGGAAATAACACCAGTATTTATAATATCGAAGGGAGATTATTTTTTTCCCAATTCTGATCTAAATACATTTTTCAAATATTTTTAAAGAAATCTTAACACTTTGGAGAATGAAAGACAACTATAGTTAAACTTAACGTCAAATTGCCCAGCTTCGAATTTGGACTGGTTCACTGCTAGTAAAAGTAAATCAGTCTAATAAATTTATATTTAAGATTCTGTTGACAAGACTAGAAAACTTGTACATTAGATGTTGCAGTACATTAGATGTTGCACTGTTATCAACCACAACCAAAATTTTTGAAGCATCAATGATAGTTTAACTAGAAGCTCTGAGGGGTTAGATCTCATGAATCTTCCTTCCCTGTTACATTACATCTTTTCACCACAAAGTACTTAGTACCAGACCTTAACAATGCAAGTATCTTTTACATAATATTATATCATTATAACATAATAATTATATAAGTGCATCTTTAACCCCATTTTCTTATCATTTATTCTTAACTTTTTGTTAAAAGACACAACAGATAAATATTCGTCACTGCCTTATGACTGTGAAAATTCCTTGTTTTAACTTTTTTTTTGTATAAGTTCTATAATCAACCGCTTTCATTGTGTTCATAAATTCGGGTTCCTGGACAAAGACGTTAAGCCCGCCATACCTCTTACGAGGCATCACCCTAATACCCATATTGCATTCAGATATTCATTGTTAAAGCCTTGCCGATAAAACACGTATTTACTCAGGGATAACAAACAAATCTCCGTCTTTACTTGCCTGTTTAATAAAATTTTAAAAATCCATACTCGAGACACCAAACGCCATAACATGCGGCTCTGACTTATATCTAATTCGCATTAATCAAGTTGGAAAATCTTCCATTAAGCTGCCATTTCAATACTCTCTCTAAAGCCACACTAATTCATGCAATTTTATGGACATCGTATGGATATAAAACAAAATTCATGACGGAATATTTACGCTGTGTTTGGAATGGTATATAAATAAAAAATCACTCTTAACGACACAACATTTTGAAACGCCTAAAAGCACTTCGAAAAGTTTTAATGAAAACAAAAAATTGAGGATAAATCAAAAGCCCATTCTTTGCTTTTTTTTTCTTTGCAAGTTTTGGAATGGCTGTAAGATGTTCTAGATTCCACTTAAGTCAGGTCTTGATAATATCATTCTCGTATCGTATTCCAAGACTTTTAATTTTCTTATCTGTTCATTAATTTTACGTTTCACACACAAAAAAAACATCATAAATTTTGTTCATTTCTTTGCCAAGCTTACAATAAAAACTTGCACACAATGTAATTGATATCTATTCATATGGCAAATATTGTTCGATAAATATTTGATTAATTGTTCGCAACTTTCTTTAGAGAAGTTAATATCACCGACATTATTGCCGATAACTTTTATTGCCATTGAAAATCTGTTTTGTCAATTGATTGCGGACCGAACTGCTTATTTAACTATTCAATCATGTTTGAAAAGTTAAATTAATATGCTAAACTATATTTATACAAGGTTTGCGATCAAACATATCCGTCAAACAATAAAAAAAGAAATAACCAATTCCACTAAGACTAATATTGAATATAAAAGCCTTTTACCTTACAATTCTCAAATAACAAGGCTCTTCAGGTACGCAAAACTTTACAAAATAAAATAAAGTAAGGTTTTCACAAATAAACCAAAGTAAATATCAAATTTAAACACAGTTGTATGTAATCCATTTTATCTTATATTCCTGTCAAACTTTTATTTTTGGGATTTTCTGCCTCTGCTGATTTTTTCTTTTTTTGCACCTAAATTCAAAATACCTGGGTGGGTATCAAAAAAGCAATTTCTAGATTATAAATTATAGGTTTCCCCCTTTATTCATAAAATTTATAGTGATGATATGAAAAAAGTTAATAATCTGGAAATTTCCTCAAATTTACCCCCTCCCCCACACACACTTTTTTTTTGTCTGAGTCTGAAATACAAAATTTGCTCAAGTTTAGTCTAGGTCCTTGCGAGGAAATAAAAAAAATTCTGCCTTACATAACAAAAACTACCTTCGAAATTTTTTTTTAAAAAATCACAATGTTCTTGTATTTGGGGACACTTTGTCCCTAATACATAGCTGTCAAACTTACATGTTTGCACAATTTAATGACTTAATCTTTCAATAATAAGAGTTTCACGTCAAGTATACTAATTATATTAACGTTTCTCCTGATATGACAAGTACCAAACAAACACAGTATAATGGTCAATTACAATACAGGGGAGACAACCTCCATAATTTCAGTAAAATTCAAAACTAAATGGCAGTGCTCAATACATTTGAAGGCTTTATTTTTTTTGCCCCCTTTTTTGACTTAAACTGATTCTAGGCTTAGCAATTATTTTTACCCTGTTATCTACTGAATCTGTGTAAATGAACTTTTGACTAACTCTGAACTTTTAATTTTCTTTAGATTGATTTCAAATATCAAAGAACTTATAACTGAGCAATCAAAAGCCTGAAGGCTTATCAGCTAGTCAGTCCAGGATATATATACCGGTGGCATTAGACCTAGCTATTAACACTCCATCATGTTTGTTTATAATTTATTTAAAACAGTAACAAGCTGTTAAACTTAACCTGCAATTTCGGGAAAATAATATCACAATGCACATGCTTTTTACATAAAGTTATTAAATACAAATATAACAACACATTTGTTTACTTGATTTTTACGAATCAAAATAAAACTAATTAACACAACATGAAATTAACTGCTAGTAATAACAGCTCCTTCCATAGGCAAAAATAAAAAGCGTTCCATAATAGACGACGCCGCTCACCGGCGTCGCCAATCAAAGTCACTGTCAACACTATTTCAGATCAATATTAATTATACAACATTTTATGCATCAACAGTAATTCAAAGCACATTAAAAACAAATGTTGCTCATGGATTTAATTTGTGTAAAATGCTATCGATCATTAAAAGTTTTAAATCTTTCGTCAGTACAAAATGTAACTAATTAAATACCAGACTGTTGCTGGCCCTGTATTTATAAAGAAATTTGTTATGCGAACAGAGACAAAACCGAACAATTATTGGCAAATAACGGCTCTTAGAGAACAATTATTTGCCGGGAATTCGGTACAGAATGCCTAATTTATTAGTCTAAATCATGCAAACTTGATGTCTTAAAAAACAAAATTACTAATTGAGTTGAATTTTTCATGGTTTTTGTTCTTCTATTGTTTCAGTAAAGAATTTTAATCTAAATATGCATCCAAAAAACTGCTAATAATGACATTTTAGTAATCTGGTACCGAATTGTGGATAACACTTCTGTAATCTGAACATTATGATCTTACATCTTTACCAGAAAGAAAAATTAAAATACCTCTTAATAGCAAAAAAGAAATTGAACTTTATTTGATGTCATGCTGCAAGGCCAAAATCCTTCATTTATAAATAATAGAAAAAATGTTCATTTTACATGGTTTTACCAGATTTTCACAGGACACACATAAAGGGTTCCTATTGTAGCCTCAATATCATTTGAGCCGTGTCACGACAAAACCAACATAGTGCGTTTGCGACCAGTATGGATCCAGACCAGCCTGCACATCCGCGCAGTCTGATCAGGATCCATGCTGTTCGCTATCAGTTTCTCCACTTGTTATAAAGGTTTAAAAGATAACAGCATGGATCCTGATCAGACTGCGCGGATGCCCAGGCTGGTCTGGATTCATGCTGGTCGCAAACCCATTATGTTGGTTTTGTCGTGACCCAGCTCATTTATTTTTGCAGACGACAGTGTCAAGCTAGAACATAACTCATATATTTTCTGTTCTTAAGAGACTTAAATAGCAATTTATGCATTTCATTTGAATATTCAAACAAAAGTTCTCTCTCAGTTACTATAATGTATACCTCTTATCCCTTGAATCTTGGGATCAAGCCCGAAATTCATCAATGATCATATTTCAACATAAAATATGAAGTCTGGTTGTTTGATTTTCAATATAAAATATGAAGTCTGGTTGTTTGTTTTCCTGGATGTTTTTTACACCAATTTTTTTAAACAATTACAGTAAAAACTCTGAAAACCGGACCCTGTCCGGAATTGACCAAAAGTCCGGTTTTCAGAGGATTCCGGTTTTCAGAGGTTTTATACATTTATTGATAATTATGATGTGTTTGAACAATGACTTTGTTCAATCATTTTGTATTTACTTTTCAGCCCTTTTGTCTCGGTCATATTTTAATTTCTTTTTGCAATAAATATCTTGAGTAATTAAATTATGCAAATCCAAGAATATAATTCAGAAAATCAGATATTAAAACAACATATTGTCTAAAATATATCATATCTTTTTCATTGGCTTTGAAATTAATGGAATTTAGTATTACTATTAATTTTTTGCATATGATTAATTTCCAAACAAAGATAAATTCAATATCAAATTTTTAAGCAAAACAGGAATCATTTAACAAAAGTTTCCTAATTCTTTTAGACATTTAATATTAAAAATTTTTTTTTAAAAATTAAAAACATTTTGAAAAATCAAACATATATAGGGAAAGACTTATGATGAAAGAGCTATAATTTAATTGCCAATAAGAAAAAATTAACACACACTGAGAAGTGTCTTCACACCTTCATAGGTAACGAGAGGTGATAATTGAACATGTCACCTGTTGAGATTATGTTTTAATCTACATTAAAATACACAGAAAGTTGACACTTGAAATTGCTGTCCGGTTTTCAGAGGATTTTTTATGCATGATTAGCATTAGTAGCCATAGAAAATCGTCCGGTTTTCGGAATTTAGAGGTTCCAGTATTCAGAGGATTTTTTTTCAATGAACTTATAAGGATAAAATATGGGACTTTTGAAATTGTCCGGTTTTCAGAGGTTTCCGGTATTCAGAGGGTCCGGTTTTAAGAGTTTTTACTGTATATGGATATATCTCTGTCTGTGTTCAAACCAGGTACAACAGGCTGTTCAGCTTTACTTACCAATTAGCAATTTTTCTACAATATGAATGACAGTGCTGGCATTTAGTTTTCATGACATAGACTATAAAACCCATTCATCTGAGTCAAGTTGAGAGAACCAAATCAGTATAGATCAAACAAAATTGTTATGTTTTGACTTATTTTATATTGCGATACGAGGAAACTAATTGGAACAGACAGAACTTTCATATATCAAATAGTAAACACACGTCTCCTTCTTTCTTACACACTGATCCGACACCAGCAGGCGAAAGATCACTTAATTTTAATTACAACATCAATAAAACCGACAATTTGCCACTCTACCGGTTATTATCGGACCAACAAAAGGGCCAATAATTGTCCCATTGTCATTAATGCTGTGTTACCATGGTTACACAATGGAATATTTCCAGAAGGCTGGTTCTATATTGTCATCAATAACAACAGAACACTTCCATTAACAGACAAACAGTCAGCGGTATGACAGTCTGAAAGTACCGTCTCTCCAGTCTCTGCCCGGATAATGAAATTACGAAAATCTTTCTATCAATTTTACTCCTACCCTCAAGAATCCAAGATTTTGTATTCAATTTGTTTTCCAATAACATCTTTCGGTGTACGGACATAATCCCCTTCGGACAAAATCCCCTTCATGTATTTTTGTATATCTGGACATAATCCCCTCCATGGGTGGACATAATCCCCTTCATGTGTGAAATTTTGAAGTGGACAAAATCCCCTTCATAAAATTGCTACCTAGGACAAAATCCCCCTCGGATGAATTTTCTTTAAAAGTGTTTATAAAGTTATAAAGTGGGTATGAGAGCATACTGCATTATGCTGTGTGGTAAATATCTTAATGTATAAATAAGTAGAAAATATTTCAGCAGAAAAGCACATTCAATTGGCACATTTTGATCACATTAAAATTGCTTTGTTAAAGCATTCATAATCAATCAAGTATTGCAGTGATCTTGATTGGATTAAATTATCACTCTTTCATCAATAGAAATTGTAACAATGGATAATATATATCAATTAGAATTATCAACTTATACAATCAATGAAACAATTATTGGCTAATAAAAATGTTTTTCATACTAATCAATTTAAAACAATTAAAGAAATTGCCTAATCAAATATGTGTTATGCAGTTGATAATTTACCATAATTTTAATGAAAACTTCTAAACTAAATAAAGGTTAATTATTGATACATAATTATAAATGAAAAAAAACAAAAGTTAATTATTCATCAATTTTTATGGAGCACATAATAATACATTATTTATCATTTTTTATGGTGCATAATAATACATTAGAAACCTATGAAACAAGGGGATTTTGTCCGGGTAGATAAGGGGATTTTGTCCAGCCTTGCAAAAACATGAAGGGGATTATGTCCACCCATGGAGGGGATTTTGTCCGGGTATGCGAAGGGGATTTTGTCCGAAGGGGATTATGTCTGACATTCACATCTATCAGCTAAAATTCAGCACTTTCTCCGATATCTCATTAGGTTGTGTCTTTAACGTTAATTAAACAAAATAATAAAACCTTTTCCTACAGATTTTCAGCATACAATATGCTTCGATCCCGTATATAAATTTATCCTCTGTTAAATCAATGATTTGTATCTAAATAAATTCTTTTAACCCAATATAGCGAACTGATTCCATCAAATGATCCTCTCCTTTTTTCTTTTGCAATCCTTTTAATGGTCTATAAACTCATATACCTCTCATCTAAGACAATGAGGGTTTGAGCCCAATACTAATCAGGATCATATATCCTCAATAAAATGTTACATCCGACATCCGTACCTGGTTATTTGTTAATCAGACAGCAGTAAAATAGAAACCAATACAAGCACATAAGCTTTGGAACCGTCCAGTTAGGTCAATAGAGCATTGAACTGTGAACCGGGCAATATGGGTTTGATTCCCGAACAGTGCAGGTCACTTATCATGTGATTGATCATGAAATCCTTTCTATCGTCATTTGCACTATACCTCTGCTCTGGCATATACAGAAGTTATCAGTTCCTTAAGATAGTGAAGGCAACTAGAACTGGCAAACTGCTTGACAGCCTGCCCTGAGGAACGGTGTGGTGGCTGAACTGTGTTGAACTCATTGTGGCTTACTGTCATGATACGGAGTGAAAACTATCAACACCACCACCAATATAAGCTTTTGTAACATTATGCAGTGAAGTATTATCATGCTATCATGCTATTTGTAGATAACTATGCCAGCAGCTTGCAAAGTGCTCAGGCATCCGAGTATAACAACTTGAACTTAAGCTTGGTAAAAAACAATCTTAAGTCATCGGCAAGACTCAGTCCTTGTATATCTACCCTCAAAACAAAATTTAACAAACAAAAAAATTCAGAGTCATTGGCAAAATTCAAACCCACAACCGTCAGTTCTAGTTAACAGATAATCTGTTACTGGGATCTTAAGCACAGGTCTGTCTACAAAACTAAATTCTATTCCAAACTGGTGATAAACTGTAAAACATAATCTCCCAAAAATCGTAAACAGATATCATGCGTTAAATTACACAGTTACTGATTCAGCTGCTTCAAATTTCACGAAATGATTATTTATTCTTCCCGCAAAAAAAACCCCACCCCAACAAACTCCATCTTCCTAAAAAACATTTAGTTTGAGATAAGTAAATAAACATTAGGGAATGTAAATTTTGCCAGTAGCATGGCATCTAAACCAATTTACTGCACATTATCACGTAATCTACCGAAAGGCCTGGCAGAAACAAATCTGTTATAACAAAAACAGGAAAAAACTTTCCAGATTCGAATACTCAAAGAAAATTCTTCAATTTGTCAATGAGCACTTAGTGCCTTAGAAAAATCCATTTCTTATCAATACATCATCAACCTGTGGTATCATATTACCACATTGCAGACACTTGTAAATGAATATTTATTTAAATCTTGCTATCATATAGTTAAAAGATGTTCATGATTATTTTTAGAATATGAAAAAAAATCCCTATTGTAAGCTACTGCCTAAGATCAAAAGAAATTTAAATCTTTTGTTACCTTACGCTTTGTATGCAACAAAAGGGATAAGCCCTATTATTTCCTTTTAATTTGTAGGGTCTCTATTATGGACCTCCCTCCATTATTCATAGAGTTGTGTCCCTTTTCGAATGCAATGACAACTCTATGAGTGAAGAAGGGAGGTCACTCTAGGGAACAAAAGTATAATGTGTGTGACAGAATTGGTGCCACTGTTTTAATTAATTTGTATGTGGAGTGTAATTGATCAATCTTAAACAAGAAAGAGTAAATTATAGCAAATACCATTACATATAAAAATCTGGTGAGAGCCCTGTATGAATATTGGTTTCAAGAAACAATGCCCCTCATCTTAAATTGACTAAGACTAAAAAACATGGCTTCCCTATGTAAGGAAACATGGGAAAATCTTTTTGTTGCCTAAGTGACCTTGACCTTGATTGAATCAATCGAAAATCCTAAACACTTGTCTATTAAAAATCTGAAGTTGAAAAATGGGAATTTCTCTAAAAATACTGCTTTGATAATTATGCAAGTTTCATGTTGACACCCTTCGAAATGTTTGAATAGTGGGCTTTGTTAAAGTTAAACTACAATGACAACCTTTTCCTAAGCACTAAAAAAAAAATTCCAAAAAATATTCATGAAACTATAGTCATAAAAGAATATACATAAAAATAATAAGACAAACAAGTTCATCACTGAAGATAATTATTTCAACAATAAAACCTCTACTCTATAACAAGAAATAACTAGTGATGCGAATTCTGACAAATTATTCTCTACAGTAAGTTGTATCTAAGGAATAATATTTATACCCAACATTTTCTCCCAATAAAAACCATTATTGACTATAGCCTTTCCGAGAAAGACTTGACTGTATTAGTTAAGAAGATGTATTTTTTTCCATGGAAACCCTATATAAATGATTTGTTGAGGGAATAAATAAACCAAGTCTCCTCATATATGTCTGCATGTTTTTTTTTTCCTTTCTTAAATGTTCGATAATTTACAGACTTTTTCCTAATCACTTAAAAAATACAATTTTTCCTAAAAATCATTTTCAAAATTCACAAGTTTTTCTGTTGTTTCAACTTATTGTTGTTTTTTACCAATTTACCTTATTTCACAATTCAAACATTTCTAAAACCAGTACTGAGACTACCCATAAGTGCTGAAAAACATTATAAATACAATATGCAAAATAAACTAAGATGTCCTCCGGTATCATTTTACAGATTCAAATGAAATTAATGCACAGTTTTTTTTCCCCCGCGGCATCTTAAAGTATATTAAATGCCAAGGCAACCACTGAATTTTCCAATACACGATATGTGAGAGGCGCGATGATGATTTGAAATTCCTTTTTTTCTTTACATTTTGGATTCAAGCATGATATTAATTTTTCTTCTCTTATTTAAACACTTCTCTTTGGCATTTTCTTTTTTTTCTCATTAATTGTGAAAAAAAAATCAAAACTAATATACTGACCACCCAAAACAAAACAGAACATAAACAAGTCACTTAATATGGATATTTATCATGAGTTAAAGATATACTATGCTCATCTTTGAGTAAAATAATCTTATTTGCAAAAATGTATTGAAATAATCTATGAAATTCTTACTGAATATGTCTAATTTGAATAAAAGTATGTACAAACTATGTATGGGAAGCTGCATTCCCTATTACATGTCAAGTAAAGTAAAAATGTTGGTCCGTTCTTAAAAAACTGCCAGTTTTTTTAATGACACTATACATTCATATTGTGGCCTCCCAATAATAACATAATATATGAGCCGCGTCATGACAAAACCAACATAGTGCGTTTGCAACCAGCATGGATCCAGACCAGCCTGTGCATCCGAGCAGTCTGATCAGGATCCATGCTGTTCCCTTACAAACCCTATAATAAGTAGAGAAACTGATAGCGAACAGCATAGATCCTGATCAGACTGAGCGGATGCGCAGGCTGGTCTGGATCCATGCTGGTCGCAAACCCATTATGTTGGTTTTGTGTTTCCACTTTGTGCGAAGTGGAAACATGTTGATTTTATATTCACACAGAGACTGTGTCAAAATGTTCAATATTTTTAAATATCATACAGGCATCAAAAATTATTTTCAGAATAACTTGTCCTGCAGCTCAAGTAGCTTCTACAGGCAACATTTTACTACTCGTCCAGCAGCGAGTTCTTTCAAATTCTACTCATAATTACAAGCTGACAATTTTCAATCTCTGACATGTTAGCATATATATCTTTAAATGATGATACATTTATATGTAGGGGGAAAAAAACGTTACTTCTTCCGTAACAACTTCAACTGTAATTCCCCTATTTTCAAACCAGAGACACTTATAGTCCTTAAACTCAAAACACTTAAGGTCCTTTAATTTCACCATCAGGGGAAAAAAACAACTTTTTACTTAAGCTAATTGGGTCAATGAGATTTCAAAATTACCAAAAATACTATAATTTCAATTTTACGAATTCCCCTTATTAAAATTGACTTACTTAGGTATATCCATTTTGAACTTTGCTAGAATGACTGACTTTGGGTATCTTGAACCGTATGTGTAGAAAAACGACTTACTTTTAGGGTTGACATATGTTGAACTTATATGACAGTGACTTATTCATATCAAATTAGGAAGCTAATAAATTATGTCTTGAAAAAATATCCTTTTACATTATTCTTGGTGTAAGTGTTCTTTTTTATCTTTATATCATAGTTTTGAGACTTTACTGTTGAAAACATGTCGGAGTTAAATCGTAATCCAATACAACTGGAGTGCACACTCACTGTCTGTCTAGAGTATGCTTGTTGATTGGCCAATTTTTTCTGGGGTTTACTTATTGTGACAATGTGACAACAGGTATCGCGTTTTTATTTTTGCCTATGATACAAAAGAGAAAGAAGAACATCAAAACACTCGGCTATCTGATTTTCTTTTTTTTTTTTTTTTGGGGGGGGGGGGGGGGGGGGGGGGGGGGGGGGGGGGGGGGGGGGGGGGGGGGGACATAGAAATAGTAGTAATCTTACTTTTGAGTATATCTATCTTGAACTAAATGCTGGTAGACACTATCCGGTACTTCTGTAACTCTGTAATACCACTTTACTCTCACAACCAATGTGTCCCTCTTTACCTGTAAATATATAATTTCTGTAATATATAATTTCTGTAATTAACTAGAAATATGTCCGTGCCCCACATTCCACTGTGCTGACAGTCTTTGGACAAACTAAGTGATGGGCGTGCAAGGGAAAATCTATATCCCCACCCTTCCCCTACAAGTGGGGGCATAAAAATCAGCAACATAAGATTTCTTTTAGTACATGATGAACCACAACATGGGTGCTTAGTCAATTTTTTACTAAATAATCAAAGACTCAAAGACTTACTGTCTTTTCTTCATTCTTATTTATGATAAAGTAAACAGACCCCTGATATAGTATGTAAGGAACATGTTACAGGAGTTAAGTTCACCAAATGATTTTTTGTGTAAAATATGAGCTCCATTATACTTTGTTTATGGATCATAGAACACCTTTATTCCAGACAAATATTACCTTTAAAATGTTTAGAAAATAACAAATATAACTTCTTGATGTTTAAATTCACCAATTAAGGGGACGTAACTAAAACATGTAAGCTGAAATAGTCTAATTATCTATATAACTTTATTAAACATATAAAAAGTGTAACAGTGAAAATTTCAATAACATGCAGATTTTGACAACTTAAAAAACAGTTTTAAACACTTAAGGTGTCAAACAGACAGGTTACCTGCCATCAACAAAACAACATAAATAACACAGAAACAATCATTTAACCCAGAACAAACAAAAGGCAAAAACTTTCCCTTCAAAATATTTCTCAGATCCTACAAAAAGAAATATTTGGTTTAAACTTCTTCAAATTATAAAATAATTGCTATCATATTTTATATTCAATAAGATTAAAAAATTTTGAGTAGATTGATATATTAGCCTTTTCAAAAAAGGAAGACACCAAAATTCTCAGCAAATATATAGCTTTATATATACACTTAATAGTTATAGTCTTCTTGGTTTGTTTTTTCACTGTTTTTGTTTTTTTTTTTGGGGGGGGGGGGGGGGGTGGAATATTACCATTTCAGAACATTATCCAACAACCCATTGAAATTGGGAATTTTAGCGAAGATGTTTTGGGAACAATGACAGAATTAGCAGGTGCCCTGCATTATGAATCACATCTGTATCATGGTAAAATGCATGTTTTAACGTTTAAGATTATCATAATCTTTTGTTTCATATACTTTGATTATCCTTGAAAAAAAGCATTTATTATCAGTTTTACTTTTTTCAGTAAAAAGGGAAGTTTTGTCAGAAACTAGAAGTGTGTCTGTACAACACAGACACACCTATATCCCACTGTTTTGTCAGTCTGTGAGCAGACTGTGAGACCCATGGACAAGGGCAAATCTATTTGCCCCTCGCCCTATTAAGTGGGGGCATAAAAAGGTTGCTTTTTTCAATTTCAATTATGAACCAATATTGGCTATAAAACTTGCGATAATACTGCCTTCTATATGGAAACCAAACCAGAAACACATAATTACACTTTGCATGTTCTTTAAAAAAAAAAGAAGGACATTATCAAATATAACAAAACATGTTTGGAAAACATTGTGCACATACTGTGATAAATGCATTAAAAACTACACTCGATTTTCATTTATTACATAAAATACTTGAAAATATATGCATTTAATGTCAGTTTGAGTGAACACCTTGTTGAAAACCCACTTGAAAACAATTTATACAGGCTCTTCAAGCAATTAAGGGTTTTACATATTATTTGTTCTACCTCCAAGAAAAACAAGCTCGTTTCAGTTTTCAAGAGCAATTTAGACAAAACTTTAATTCATAGCAGAGTGGCGTCCGAATATACTGCTGTTTTGTTGCTTGTTCCTGTTGGTAATAAATATTTAAATTATCTTTTTTTGAAAACATAATTTTTAAAGGTGCTTGCACACAGTTGGAGTGAAATTTACAATGTTCACTTTCACCTAATTTGTTTTAATGTTTATATAATATATTCATTTAAAATAAAACCAAAAAAAACACCAGTTTCACAGTCGGTAGCTTGTTAAATTTGTAAAAGTACATCGACTGTTAATCTTTTTTTATGTTATTATCTTGTTCCAAAACTTCTCTTTCTTCTTCTGTTTTTTTTTCCATATTTGCATAAATGTAACTTTAAACCTTTTCACTCCGATTGTTTGTAAAAGTCATAAGCTGAAAACAATTCTTCAATGATCTTTTCTATGAATGCAGCTGCAAATTTTATATAAATTTAATGCGAAAAAAAAACATTTCAGGAGTATAATTATTACCATAATTAACAATCAATTTAAAATTGAAATCATGGCTTATAAGGACAGTATGAAAACTATCTGCTTTATAGTCATACTGAATTTTAAAAAAATAGGTAAAAAAACTTTGTAAATTTTGTATAAACACATTACTGCTTCGCTAACGAAATCAGACTACATATTTGATGCATGGTAACAAACTGGCGACATAGCACCCTGGTGGTAACAATACTTTAACCCTGTGTTAAATGAGCTGTAAATAATAATATTTATCTAAATTAATCTTCCTTTTAAAACACCTGTTTAATGTCAGTGATACAAAAAACGAAATTTATTTATCTACTTTTTATACATCTCAACTTTTTATGCATAACGATGAAAGACTTCAAAGATGTGTCTCCAAAATCTAGTCCATTCTCTTCTATTTATTCATATTAAAGTTAAATTAAAAATATTGTCAAAGTTTCTATTATTTCTATTGTTACTGTAAATTAATTTTTTTAAATATCAGAAGTATAATTGGTGTTCTTCTTTAACCTTTCACCAGCTGGAACCAAGAGTAATTTCCCATTGCTCAGGCCAGACTGCACCCATGACTTACTTTAAAAATTTTCATCAATCCCTGTAATTGATAATGGATATTTCCAGAACTGGTCAACCTCTCTGAAGAATTTCAGCAGTGAAGACCTTTGTCAGAATTAAATCGTATACCCATACATGCACAGTGCATGAACTGAGTGCAGGTATTAGTTACCTACAATGCCTGTCAGGGATAACAAAGAGCATGATCATTGATTGGCTAATTTTTTTCTGGGGTTTACTTATTATAACTACAAGGATAAAACAAATCATATTCATTCAGATGCTTGTTCATTTATTCTGGGGTTTCATATTGTGACAACAGGGAACGTGTTTTTATTTTTGCCTATGATACAAAAGATTATGATGATGAAAACACTTCGCGATATGATTTATACTCGAGGGCTATGCCTCCTCATACAAATCAGATAGCCTTGTTTAAACAATGCTTTTCTATAACATATAAGCTCAAGTTTTTATGACACACTTGCCATATTTAGCTCAATATCCAGGCGTGTAATAGTCTACTTGATCAATCTAAATACATATCATAGGCATCAAGCTCGTTTTTTGACAAAACCAAGCGCGCAAAGACACCCGATATATTAACAGCATTTCAAAAGATAATATCTACTTTTAATGCATATATTTTTTCCCCTTTAAACTATTACCTAGGCGATAATAAAACAAGCCTACCTGTCGAGAAAACAGCACTCGCCTTAAATGTCAACTCCTTATGTGTTTCATAATAAAAGTAATCCGTTAAGTTCATGAAACCGGAGGAGAAGAAAAAAAACGACGTAACAACAAACTTTCAAGCCAGTATACGTCTGTATACTTGTGTTAACAAATTTGATACATTGTTTATTAGAAAACTTCACTTGTACGCTATTACGAAATGCTTTAAAGAAGATGATATATTACGATGTTGATTTACGGCCGACATGAGACGGGCCAACATACTAACTGATAAAGCTATATCTTACGCGTAGAAACAGATTAAGTACAATATAAGCTTGTGTATACCTCATCATGACGATGTGATAATACCTCATTCATTTCTCAAGAGCAATTTGATTTATGTCAATTACAGAATATTTTACAATTTTTTTTTCAATATCATTTTAAAAGGGCGAATACAGTTTTTTTTTATCTGAGTAGTTTTTACCTTTAATATTACCAAATTTCTTTAAAACGGCGAATGCAGGAAGGCGAATGCAGGACTTTTTTCATCCGAATAATTTTCTTTTCTCTTATCATCATTAATCTTTAATCTTTCACAATACTTTGCATTTTTCTGGTAATAATTTTCTTATTCCAGGATTGAAAACATCATGAAAATAGAACATGGACAAGAGAGGGTAAAATTTACCCATATTTGATATTTTTCCAGTATTCTCCATTAACCAGGTATGAGTCAAACCTGTTGTGAAGAATATATCTCTATTAACTTAATAAAGGCACCTGAAGCTAGTGTCAGTGAAAAAAACAACAACATATAAATGACTGCACAGGTATGGCTCTAAATTTGTCTTAAAAATTTCATGTTTACTTCCACTTTAAAAAAAATTAATAGAGGAAACTCTGAAAGAATGCCTTACACAGCAAATATGAAAATCTGAATAAATCTGTACATGGACGTTAGTGGTCAATGCAAGCTATTGTATGCCTCCCCCCCACCCCCGGCAGCCCCTATCCCAAAAAGCACTGACCCTAACAAAAATCAGCACTTAAGTATGAAAATGGTGAAATTGTGAAAACAAGATATGTTTGTAAAACATGTATGCCCCCTGTCAGCAGCCAATTAGTCATGTGATAAGGTTATTATGCATGACTTCTGACCCAGTGATCAAACAATTAATAAGGGTTATAAAGTATCTACTGGTCATGACCTTGACCTTTGACCTCTTGACCCAAAACTCAATAGGGGTCATCTGCTGGTCACAACCAATCATCATACAAAGTTTGAAGTTCCTAGGCCTAGGCGTTTTTAGTAAATTGATCAGAAACCGTTTTTACCTACAAGGTCAATGTGACCTTGACCTTTGACCCCTTGACCCCAAAATCAATAGGGGTCATCTGCTGGTCATGACCAATCACCATGCCTAGGTTGAAGTTCCTAGGCCTAAGGGTTCTCTTATTATTGATCGGAAACCGTTTTTTTACATACAAGGTCAATGTGACCTTGACCTTTGACCCCAAAATCAATAGGGGTCATCTGCTGGTCATGACCAATCACCATGCAAGTTTGAAGTTCCTAGGCCGAAGCGTTCTTTTAGTTATTGATCAGAAACCGTTTTTACTTACAAGGTCATTGTGACCTTGACCTTTGACCCCTTAATCCCAAAATCAATAGGAGTAATCTGCTGGTCATGACAAATCACCATACCAAGTTTGAAGTTCCTAGGCCTAAGTGTTCTTGAGTTATTGATCAGAAACCGTTTTTACTTAAAAGGTCAATGTGACCTTGACCTTTGACCCCTTCACCTAAAACTCAATAGGGGTCATCTGCTGGTCATGACCAATCATCACACAAAGGTTGAAGTTCCTAGGCCTAAGCGTTTTTAGTTAATTGATCGGAAACCATTTTTACCTACAAGGTCAATGTGACCTTGACCTTTGACCCCTTGACCCCAAAATCAATAGGTCATCTGCTGGTCATGACCAATCACCATACCAAGTTTGAAGTTCCTAGGCATAAGGGTTCTTAAGTTATTGATCGGAAAGCATTTTTACCTACAAGGTCAATGTGACCTTGCCCTTTACAGTGTCTATTCTAGGAATTCAAAACTAGGGGTGATTTTCCCCCCTCTATTTCAAACAAGAGGGCCATGATGGCCCTAGATCGCTCACCTGAATTATCAAACTCATCCAAACAATTACCTAGACAAGCATTCTGACCAAGTCTCATGACAGGTGAGTCAAAAATGTGACCACTACAGTGTTAACAAGGATTATCCATATTTGAGCAGTGCGACCTAGTTTTTTACCCAGGTGACACATATTCAAACTTGACCTAGAAATCATCAAAACAAACTTTCAGACCAATTTCCAGGATACTTGGATCAAAATAGTAGCAACTAGAGTGTTAACAAGATTTTTCTATTTTTAGCTCCGGTGACCTAGTTTCACATGCGATTTCGAACTCATCCAAGCAATTACCTAGACAAACATCCTGACCAAGTTTGATGATAATTGAGTCGAAAATGTGACCACTAGAATGTTAACAAGGTTTTTCCATATTTGGGCGGTGTGACCTAGTTTTTCATCCAAGATGACCCATGTTCGATCTTGACTTAGAAATCATCAAAACAAACTTTCAGACCAATTAACAGAATATTTGGATCACAACAGTAGCCACTAGAGTGTTAACAAGATTTTTTCTATTTTTAGCTCCTGTGACCTAGTTTTTCATCCGAAATGTCCCATGTTCGATTTATTCCCAGCAATGACCTAGACAAGTTTCCTGACCAAGTTTGATGACAATTGAGTTCAAAATTGTGACCACTAGAGTGTTAACAAGGTTTTTTCTATTTTTAGCTCCTGTGACCTAGTTTTTCATCCGAGATGACCCATGTTCGAACTCATCCGAGCTATCACCTAGACAAGCATCTTGATCAAGTTTGATGATGATTGATGCAAAAATGTGACCGCTAAAGTGTTAACAAGGTTTTTCTATTTTTAGCTCTGGTGACCTACTTTTTCATCCGAGATGACCCATGTTCGAACTCATCCAAGCTATCAACTAGATAAGCATCCTGACCAAGTTTGATGATGATTGATGCAAAAATGTGACCACTAGAGTGTTCACAAGGTTTTTTCTATTTATAGCTCCGGTGACCTAGTTTTTCATCCGAGATGACCCATATTCGAACTCATCCGAGCTATTATCTAAACAAGCATCCTGACAAAGTTTGATGATGATTGGGTCAAAAATGTGACCACTAGAGTGTTCACAAGGTTTTTCTATTTTTAGCTCCTGTGACCTAGTTTTTCATCAGAGATGACCCATGTTCGAACTCATCCAAGCAATTGACTAGACAAGCATTCTGACCAAGTTTTGATGATGATTGGTTCAAAAATGTGACCACTAGAGTGTTCACAAGGTTTTTCTATTTATAGCTCCTGTGACCTACTTTTTCATCCGAGATGACCCATGTTCGAACTCATCCAAGCTATCACCTAGACAAACATCCTGACCAAGTTTGATGATGATTGGGTCAAAAATGTGACCTCTAGAGTGTTCACAAGGTTTTTCTATTTTTAGCTCTTGTGACCTAGTTTTTCATCCGAGATGACCCATGTTCGAACTCATCCGAGCTTTCAACTAGATAAGCATCCTGACCAAGTTTGATGATGATTGAGGCAAAAATGCGACCGCTAGAGTGTTCACAAGTAATTGTGGACGGCCGGACGGACGACGGACGACGGACGACGGACGACGGACATTCACCGATCCTAAAAGCTCACCCTGAGCAAGCTCAGGTGAGCTAAAAAGGGGGTGATTTTCAAAATCTAGGGGTGCCAATATAAACTGCCAATGTTAAATCGTCTGCATTAAGTTTACACTGAGGCGTTCAACCGATGAAATATTTAAAACGAAAATATTCAATTAAGGCAGCAGAAGTTGTCCTCCCTTAATTTATGAACGAAAACAAATTATTATAGAACTGTCACGATTGACTATCAAGGGATTGACAACACAAACAATCGACCTATCTTTTACGTCTAGATCGTAGCCAAGCTAGGATTTCTTGATTATTTACTACACTAAACTGGCGCCATACTGTCAGACCTAGCACACTAGTTCCGGTAGGTACGAAACATTCCGTTAATTTCCATCAACTCACGTAACCAGTACCAAACGGTACTAAATTATTATAATTAGCTTACAGTTACCTCCCTTCAGTTTCCGGTGTAAATGTAACAGAACAACCAAATAAAATGCGAGATGGAATTATGCTTGCTAGGGATCACTTTATTTCCAGAACTTTTTACAATTTTATTAACTTTTTTTAGATGCGCGATTTTCACTCACATGATTTTGAATTGTGCGCAATCTTTGAAATATTAGCGTGAATCGCGCAATCGCGCGTCCTAGAATAGACACTGCCTTTAACCCCTTAACCCCAAAATCATAGGGGTCATCTGCTGGTCATGACCAATCACCATACCAAGTTTGAAGTTCCTAGGCCTAAGGGTTCTTTAGTTATTGATCGGAAACCGTTTTTACCTAAGAGGTCAATGTGACCTTGACCTTTGACCCTTGACCCCAAAATCAATAGGGGTCATCTACTGATCATGACCAATCACCATCTCAAGTTTGAAGTCCCTAGGCCTAAGGGTTCTTTCATTATTGATCGGAAACCGTTTTTACCTACAAGGTCAATGTGACCTTGACCTTTGACCCTTAACCCCAAAATCAATAGGGGTCATCTGATTGGTCATAACCAATCACCATACCAAGTTTGAAGTTCCTAGGCCTTAAGGTTCTTTAGTTATTGATTGGAAACCGTTTTTACCTACAAGGTCAATGTGACCTTGACCTTTGACCCCTTGACCTCAAAATCAATAGGGGTCATCTACTGGTCATGACCAATCACCATACCAAGTTTGAAGTTCCTAGGCCTTAAGGTTCTTTAGTTATTGATCGGAAACCGTTTTTGCTTTCAAGGTCAATGTGACCTTGACCTTTGACCCCTTGACCCCAAAATCAATAGGGGTCATCTACTGATCATGACCAATCACCATACCAAGTTTTGAAGTTCCTAGGCCTTAAGGTTCTTTAGTTATTGATCGGAAACCGTTTTTTGCTTACAAGGTCAATGTGACCTTGACCTTTGACCCTTGACCCCAAAATCTATAGGGGTCATCTACTGATCATGACCAATCACCATACCAAGTTTGAAGTTCCTAGGCCTTAAGGTTCTTTAGTTATTGATCGGAAACCGTTTTTGCTTTCAAGGTCAATGTGACCTTGACCTTTGACCCCTTGACCCCAAAATCGATAGGGGTCATCTACTGGTCATGACCAATCACCATACCAAGTTTGAAGTTCCTAGGCCTTAAGGTTCTTTAGTTATTGATTGGAAACCGTTTTTGCTTTCAAGGTCAATGTGACCTTGACCTTTGACCCCTTGACCCCAAAATCAATAGGGGTCATCTACTGGTCATGACCAATCACCATACCAAGATTGAAAGTCCTAGGCCTAAGGGTTCTTTAGTTATCACTCGGAAACCATTTGGTCTACGGACCGACGGACCGACAGACCGACGGACCGACAAGTGCAAAGCAATATACCCCCTTTTCTTCGAAATGGGGGCATAATAACATCCACTAATATATTCATGCACTTTTCATGGAACCTTCAATGCATTATTTTCATCACATCTTTCATGAAAAGTGGCGTCTTGTCCCTTAATGAGAAGAAGGCTACAGTTTGCAGGCTACACAATCAAGCTAGTGTTTATACATGCAAAAATAGACAAGAGAAAACTTACCACACTGAAATCCTGTATCGCACAGATGAAGTATGCGTTGTTTTGTCTGTTATTTTCTATGTAAACATGATCTGAAATACATCATAGAAACATATACATTATAACAGCATTAACAGGTCTAATAAAATAGCAAATTTTGTATAATTTATATACCAGATAAAGCTAATGTAACTTACATGGTTTTTGTGTAAATAAGTAATGAGCCTAGAAATAAGGTAATTTCTTTAAACATTGTTGCTTGACTTGTAGAGTCAGCAGTCATATAACAAATTGATTTAAAAAAAATGCTTAAATTAGAGTAATTTTCTATTAAGCATATCTTCAACCCTTTCCACCCTAAATAAGTAAAACAGACTTGTCCATCTTTCATTCAAGATAAAACCATTCATCATTTTTACTGGAAATCTTCAAAACTTGTATCAATTGACTGTATGGGAAACAGTGCTGACCATGATTAGTGGGACATACAGACAATCTTTGTCACAAGAATCAGTTTGCTTACAAAAACAACAATTTTGCCAAGGGTCAAGGGGGTTATTTTATCCTGCTACTGTCAATATCATCAGCCGGATAAAGCCTTGCTGGATAAACTTTTCTTGCATAACAGACTGGCATTTCCGTTAGTTTTACCCATGCCGGAAATTTCATCTGGCATGGGGGGTTCCAGATGAGTCGCGTGCTGTACAATGGCACGATAAAGATGACGTCATTTTACCGTTATGAATGATTTTGTAATTCATACGCTGTTGAATGAAAGTAGTTACGGTTGTAATGATATAAATTTTCATTGAAAATAAAGATAAAGAATTTAAAATATAATGGAATATGGTAGAATATGCAAGAAAAAATATCTGACATATGTTTGCGGTTCAGATCAGAATATCCGTCCCTCGGTCACCCGCCCATGGGCGGTAACTCGGCAAGCCTCGTTACCGCCCAATGGGCGGGTCACCTCGGGACGGATATTCCGATCCGAACCGCAAAATATGACAGATATTATTAATCTATCTCCAGTCAGTACGTCATATGATGACGTCAACTGTTTAGCAGAAAAACAAAACTTCATAGAGATGCTATTTTATCGGGGAAAAGTAAGAATAAAACCATTTAATTAGTCTAAAAACATAATTAAAAGCAGGATAAATCAAATACATGGTTGATGTCAGAATGGAGAAGCTCGCCAAGATACACTTTCTCCCTCACCGGATAAACCTTCTCCATCCCGACATCTACACATGTACCATGTGTTCTCTATTTAATCTATGGACTGAAAATACAATCAATTTTAAAAGCATTTCAACCTATGATATGGATTACTGATCTGTTAATTATGAAAACCATGTTTTTATTTGCAGTCAAATTAACACTTAAAGTCAAAGCAATTCAGATGCCCTGCCTATATTTCATATTTCAGGCACAAATAGGCACCAGAGTAGACACAACCAACTTTCCATGAGATAGTTGAATAACTCAGATGCCTTGCCTATATTTCAGGCACAAACAGGCACCGGAGCAGGCACATCAACATTTCATGAAGAGCTAGCTGGACAGCTTCCTCACATGAAATAATCTTAAGTCCCTCCCTGGCAGGATTTGAACTCACAGAAGTCAGGGACAAATTTATTATAATTTCAAATAACTCAATGTAACCACTACTTGACAAAGTCAGTCGCTGAACCATTTTATGAGCCAAAAACATGTACATATATAGTCTAATAAAATAGCACTGAATGTGCATCATTACACATTGACATTTCCATAAAGCTATATTGATCATCAATCAATAACAATACATTGTAATTTGTAAATACAGTTTACCATTACTTTATACCAGATGTTTTACACACGAATAAACTTTTTTTTCATGTGTAAACAGCTGCTAAAATATATTTTCTGGATGAAATTGAAAATTACTCTTATGTTCTATATTATTATACTTATGGTCACAGTTGTTTTAATGAAACAAATAATTTCTTCCTACATTTGTAACTGGATAGTGAAAATTGCTTCTTGTAATACCTTTTTTGTTGATGTTCTTTTTAGGGATATTTGTGTATCTTTGTAACATTTAAAAACTATTTCAAATCCTATCCAAATGCGTGTGATAATAATTTCAAAATTACTTTAATTGATGTTCAAATGTGTGTAGTAAAGGTGTATATAAATTCCTGCGTTAATACATCAAAATATTTTATACAAGAGCTGTCCGTAAGACAGCGCGCTCGACTTTTTTATTGCTTGCCAATAAAAAAAGTTTTTGCAGTAAAAGGCAATACAAGAATCTCTGTATTTTTAAAGTGAACTAGTTGTTTGATACCCTTGAATATTACAGCAATGTTTATATGACATAATTTATGGTAAAGTGAACAAGTGGATAGGAATGAATTTTTTTAGATTTTTTAAGTTTTTTAGTGCTTGCCTATAATACAAAACATTGACAGTTAAGGGCCATAATTCAAATAAAATCTTTGACAGAATTACCTTCTCCTGGACATGTTTTGGGAATCATGATTGTAAACAAGTATTCCAACTTTCAAATTAATATCTCAAACAGTTCAGTCAAAAAGTGGACTGGTACTAAAAACTTAACCAAGATTCTAAGTCGATAAAAGGCCTTAATTTTTTAAAACAAATCCTTGACAGAGTTACCTTCTCTTGCGTACAGATGGGGGTAATGATGTGAAATAGCATTAAAAGTTTCAAAGCAATATCTCAAAGGGTTTTAAGGCAATAAGTGGATTTTTACCCATATTCAATGTATTTTCTAAGTCAAAAAGGGGCATAATTCTGTCAAAAACCTTGACAGAGTTATGTCTCTATTGTCTGTTGATGAAGGTCGTGATGGTAAACAAGTATGGTCAGTTTCAAAGCAATACCTCCAATGGTTTTGAAATAAAGTGAGGTGGTACAAAAAACTTAACCAAGCTCAATACACTTTCTAAGTCAAAAAAGGGCCATAATTCT
Organism: Ruditapes philippinarum; assembly: GCF_026571515.1. Classification (NCBI taxonomy): domain Eukaryota; kingdom Metazoa; phylum Mollusca; class Bivalvia; order Venerida; family Veneridae; genus Ruditapes; species Ruditapes philippinarum. The sequence continues at coordinate 274,274 of NW_026867088.1, forward strand.
GTCAAAAACCTTGACAGAGTTATGTACTCTTGTCTGTAGATGGAGGTTATGATGGTGAACAAGTATGGTAAGTTTCAAAGCCATACTTGTAATACTTCTGAAATAAAGTGGGGTGGTACGAAAAACTTAACCAAGGTGTGACGCCAACGCCGACGCCGACGCCGGGGCGAGTAGGATAGCTCCCCTTTTCATAGAAAAGTCGAGCTAAAAATGACTAATAATTTTGAGGTTTTTTTTATCTGTTTACATGAACTTAAGCACACTGACTTTTTACAATTTCCCCCTAAAAAATTCACCACACTTACACCTGTATATACATTTTTGTAAGGCAATTGTAACCCCCATTTCCATAGTCATCCCCTCTCCAACAGGGGCAATGCAGAAAGATAATGGAAGACATTAACCAACTCGGAGTTTCTGTTATTCTAATTTTTCATTGACTGAGTTTCTTAAATGGAATTGTCCAGCTTCTATTTTTGAAACTGTCCATTATCACTGTCCATTTCAGGGGATTCTATTTTTAGAACTGTCCATTATGATTTTTAGGGATATCAAGATGAAAATTTGAAGTTGGTCAGCAAACAATATTAAACTTATCAACTTAAACTTTGTTATATGGCAGAGCTTTATAGTGGTGGCAATGCCTTATTTATGTATCTTTCATTCCCAGCAAGGTTGAAGCATAAGTTCTAGAACTATACACTACTTTTAACAAATCATAATTTCAGGAGCAGGTACATCTCTTCAAATTCATTTTTTATCACAACTACATATTTTCATGTTTTTATTATATATAATTAACGACCAGGTTGTCACGATATAACACCATAATTTACCAGTATATCAGAAAATATAATATTAAAAGAAACCCGATTCCCTGTGGATGGAAAACTCTCTTTTCATATTGTGATTTGATAGCAGATTTGTTATAGAATTATCCTCTCCATTTTAATTGATCGGTGTTGCATTCAATTTTAATATAAATTGAGCCGCGCCATGACAAAACCAACATAATGGGTTTGCGACCAGCATGGATCCAGACCAGCCTGCGCATCTGCGCAGTCTGATCAGGATCCATGCTATTCGCTTACAAACCCTATTACAAGTAGAGAAACTGATAGCGAATAGCATGGATCCTGATCAGACTGCGCGGACTGGTCTGGATCCATGCTGGTCACAAACGCATTATGTTGGTTTTGTCATGACACGGCTCAATTTACCATTTTTTATACCCTACAGACAGTTTACATATCATTTTTTTAACAATTACTTGGAACACATATCTTTGGGGAAAAAATTAAAACAAGAGGGCCATGATGGCCCTGAGGTCGCTCACCTGTATATAGGCCCCCCAACGTTGCAGGGCCAATTTAACCCAAGGGCTTTTAAACTCGGTAGACACCCATAAGAAGATGTTTCATGCTAAACATCTAAGCTCTAGCTCATTGGGCTTTTTGAAAGAAGATTTTTTTAAAGTTTTTACTATACACATATAGTTAAAAACAATGACACCCCTGGGGCCGGGTCAGTTTTGACCCCAGGGCTTTTATTTAAACAAACTTTGTAGACACTTACTAGAAGATGTTTCATGCTTAATATCTAAACTCTAGCTATTTGGGTTTTTTCAAAGAAGATTTTTTAGTTTTTGCTATACAAATATAAAGAAAATCAATGACCCCTGGGGCGGGGCCAATTTTGACCCCAGGTCTTTTATTTGAACAAACTTTGTAAACTGTGACTCACTAAAAGATGTTTCATGCTTAATATCTTAACTCTAGCTATTTGGGTTTTTTCAAAGAAGATTTTTTAAGTTTTTAATATATGCATATAGGGAAAATCAATGATCCCCCTGGGCGGGGCCAATTTTGACCCCAGGGCTTTTATTTGAACAAACTTGGTAGACACCCATTAGAACATGTTTCATGCTAAATATCTTAGCTTTAACTCTTTTGGTTCTTTAAAAGAAGATTTTTTAAGTTTTTACTATATGCATATAGGGAAAATCAATGACCCCCTTGGGTGGGGCCAATTTTGACCCCAGGGCTTTTATTTGAACAAACTTGGTAGACACCTATTAGAACATGTTTGATGCTCAATATCTTAGCCATAGCTCTTTGAGTTCTTTAAAAGACGATTTTTAAGTTTTTACTATATGCATATAGGGAAAATCAATGACCCCCTGGGGCGGGGCTAATTTTGACCCCAGGGCTTTTATTTGAACAAACTTGGTAGACACCCATTAAAACTTGTTTCATGCTAAATATCTTAGCTGTAGCTCTTTTGGTTCTTTAAAAGAAGATTTCTTAAGTTTTTACTATATGCATATAGGAAAAATCAATGACCCCCGGGGCGGGGCCAATTTTGACCCCAGGGCTTTTATTTGAACAAACTTGGTAGACACTTATTAGAACATGTTTCATGTTAAAAATCTTAGCTCTAGCTCTTTTGGTTCTTTAAAAGAAGATTTTTAAGTTTTTACTATATGCATATTGGGAAAATCAATGACCCCCCCGGGGCAGGGCCAATTTTGACCCCAGGGCTTTCATTTGAAGAAACTTGGTAGACACCCATTAGAACATGTTTCATGCTAAATATCTTAGCTCTAGCTCTTTTGGTTCTTTAAAAGAAGATTTTTTAAGTTTTTACTATATGTATATAGGGAAAATCAATGACCCCCGGGGCGGGGCCAATTTTGACCCCAGGGCTTTTATTTGAACAAACTTGGTAGACACTCACTAGAAGATGTTTCATGCCAAATATCTAAGCTCTAGCCCTTATGGTTTTTTAAAAGAAGATTTTTTAAGTTTTTACTATATGTATATATGGAAAATCAATGACCCCCCGGGGCGTGGCCAATTTTGACCCAAGGGCTTTTATTTAAACAAACTTGGTAGACACCTTTAAGAACATGTTTGATGCTAAATATCTTAGCCATAGCTCTTTGAGTTCTTTAAAAGTAGATTTTTTAAGTTTTTACTATATGCATATAGGGAAAATCAATGACCCCCCGGGGCGGGGCCAATTTTGACCCCAGGGCTTTTATTTGAACAAACTTGGTAGACACTCATTAGAACATGTTTCAGGCTAAATATCTTAGCTCTAGCTCTTTTGGTTCTTTAAAAAGAAGATTTTTTAAGTTTTTTACTATATGTATATAGGGAAAATCAATGACCCCCGGGGCGGGGCCAATTTTGACCCCAGGGCTTTTTATTTGAACAAACTTGGTAGACACTCACTAGAAGATGTTTCATGCCAAATATCTAAGCTCTAGCTCTTATGGTTTTTTAAAAGAAGATATTTAAAGTTTTTTTCTTTCGGTTGCCATGGCAACCAGAGTTCTGCATGGAATTAAATTCTTTGAACAATTTTTAAAGGTGACCACCAAAGGAACATTCCTGTGAAGTTTGGATGAAATTGGCTTAGTGGTTTATGAGGAGATGTCATTTAAAGTAAAAGTTTACGGACGGACGGACGGACGGACGGACGACGGACGGACGCCGGACGAAAAGCGATCACAAAAGCTCACCCTGTCACTTTGTGACAGGTGAGCTAAAAACAGAACGCTCCAGACTTTGTCATATGTTTAACTATAGAGAAAGTACACATGATCCTAGAAATTTCCTATATCACACCTTTACGTCCTTTTCTTATTTGGCTCCTGTCTGAACTTACTCTGAAGTGACAACGAAACATGTATACTTATACATGTTTTAAATGACAATCTATAATAGCTATTTGTGAGAGAAGCCTTAAAATATCACTTAGCCTTAAAATATCACTTTATAATAAGCCTAGAAATATCAATTAGCCTTAAAATATCACTTAATTAGCCTAGAAATATCAATTAGCCTTAAAATGTCACTTTATAATTAGCCTAGAAATATCAGTTAGCCTTAAAATATCACTTAATTAGCCTAGAAATATCAGTTAGCCTTAAAATATCACTTAATTAGCCTAGAAATATCAATTAGCCTTAAAATATCACCTAATTAGTCTTAAAATATCACTCAAAGTATCATTTTTATGAAATTCAGGCTAAACTTCAAAGAGCAACCACAATGTGTTCCTCACATCAAAGAATTTCAAATATTGGAAGGGAATAACCTGGATTTATAAGACAGGAGATGCAAAGCATATATAAAATATATCACAACAAAGGTAATATTTATGCTGCCTCGTTTTGTTAAGTTTATCTGCTATAATTCCTGATGTAAAATCCACGCATTGATCAACTTTCAATGAGATAAGAATAACATTCAATTATCCGAAACTCTGAAAATGTGGGTTTTCCTAACCTAATACTTGGGTACAAACAGCCTTTTACTGTTATAGCTTAACGGTGCACTTCCTGCCACAATAAATTTGTCAACCTGTTGTGCATGTTTTCGAAGCTGTTCTGTAACAGTTTGTTTGTACCTATGGATAAGCGGTGAAAAACCTAACATATTCTTAATACCGGAGTAAGGCTATTAATAACAAAGTCCCTTGTAAACAAAGTCTTGTAAATGTTAATTATGGTAATGTTACCAATTCAAGGAAACTAACTGGTCTATAATAGAAATTAACAAAATAAGCTAATTTACTTCTGAAATAATCTAGTTAAAGAAGTTTTTAAAGCACGGAATATATTTGTGTACATATTATTGAAATACTAACCATTTGGTGAGTAAGTAATGCCTCTTTCTGTTGTGAATGATGTAATTTTATCTCCTTTCATGGTAAGTGACCCTGATGACCTTCCTCTACGACCTTTCCGTTTGACCTTGACCCCAAGGCCGTCTTTATTTTCCTTCTCAGCATTTTCTTTGCTATTAACAGAGGACGGCCTCTCAGTCTTTTTACTCTCACAAGGTTCAGTCTGCAATCATAAAAGTAAAGTTATACTTATCAATAAATTAATAACTGAGATAATGGATATTTAACTATTAGATATAAGCTATATCACTCATAGTCATATTCAAATAACCCACTAAATAACCTTTTTCAGAAGAGGAGAAACCTTCCAGCAAGCAAGCCCTCATCTGGAGCCATTATTTAATTTATTATTCAATAGTCAATTCATTTATAACTTACTGCATAGCAACGCTCATTTCATTTGTAAATTTGTTTTCTTGTTGCAACTATATTATAATGGTCATATGGTGACTTTACAGGTGGAAGAAGACCCCTGTTATAATGCAGTGCAAGGCACCTAAACTATTAAAACCACTGACCTTCCATAAAATAGCTGGATATCTTTTTCACCTGATGGGATTCAAACCCGCAGCAGTGTGGGGAAAGTGATTTGAAGTCAGCGACCTTAAACTGTGCTACATCAACAAATCAGCAACAAAAATATCCACAGTCAAACAGAAATAGGTTACACCGTGTTTGATCAATGATTATGGTAGTTTTGTCCTCATTTCTTTTACATTATACAGAATTTACATGGAAATGATAATATTATATTATTGTTATAATGAGGGATATCATAAGGTATGCATAAATCCACCAAGTTACATCCTAGCAGTGATCTTCCTTCTTATATAACAGACTCCTATAAAAGACCTCTTCCCAATTGCAATTTTCTTTACAATCATACAGTTTTCCTAAAAATCTGAACTTACATCAGCTTATTTACTTCCAAAATTAGTTATTTAAGTGTTATTTTTTCGCAAAATCAAGAGGCTAAGGCCTCTTCCCAATTAAATGAGAAAAACACATTGTTAGTATAAAAGTTGCAAGTTTCCCAATTTTTAACAAAACATCACTGAAATTCCCAATTCCATGGGTATGGGTCATTTTCCCAAAATCTTGGGGGGAAAACCTAAAAAGTTTTAAGTACCTTTATATTTTGGTCATCTGAATGTGAAGGTTGTTCATCTAGACTGTCAGATTCTACATCCATCTCTTTATTATATAAACAGATCACAAATAGTTCATCCTGAAAAACATCAGATAATAACATACAGTTCATAAATGCTACATTTCAGGTTATTAAAAATGTAATACTTCATAATTCTCAAATTTCATTATAAAGTAAAGTTTAATTATGATATCATTTATGTAACTATGTATGCAATTATCATTTATGTACATGTATGTGTATAATATATTATTGTCCTCTCACTAAAAATACACATCTTCATACTCAGGGCTCTCACATTTAATTAAACCTTCAGCCTGCTTGGCAGCAACAGATTTAACCCATGCAACCAGTGGCAGTTCCATCTAATCACGGTCTGTACTGAGTGCATATTTTGAAAATTTCACCAAAAAAAATGATAACTGGTTTTGTCTCATTTGAGAATGGGTCCGGGCTTATTTATTGTGAAATAAGTACTGTAAATTTGTGAAAATAGTGCTGATTATTGCAAAAAAGTTAAAATAATGTGTTAAAAAATGCCTAGATTGATAAAACGTAAAATAAAATACCGGTATTGGTTGTTTCCCCTCCTGCTATCTAGATTATAATTTTATCATTGTTATATCCACAATTAATAGGGTTAAGCAGGACTTCTTTATCATTGGGGTAATTTCACAACATTAAAGGGGTCAAATCATGCAGAGTTTGATATCATATTTATTAACCTAAGCTATGTTTATATTAATATTTCAGCAAGTGACAGAGACAATTTCTGATATATGAGTCACCTGTGGAGGATGAGTGATGAGTGAGCATTTAACCATTCCATTTAATACTTTTTTTATGGTCTTATCATAAATCTTAACTAATTAAAGGCAGAACTAATATCACTCAGGTAAATACTTGGTTAACTTCTGTGATTTCTGATAAAGGCCGGACAAGTTAAGCAAGGATACATTTATAAGTAACATATACAAGTACTTGTAAATAAGTTAAGCAATGCTAAGCAATGATTGCACTAACTTGATAATGTGCTAGCTCAAAAGAAGCTCCTACACAAATGTTACGTATAAAGTTGCTTTTTTGTAAATAAGGCACAGGTCAGTCATCTGTAATACTAAGAGTAAGAACAACATTTAGTCTATACTTTGAATGTAAGACCAGTAATGCCCTACAAAAAAGTCTCTTCATCCAATGCAAAAATTATACAATCTAATAATAAAATTCCTTTCCAACATTCCACCCCTCTAAAGTCCAGACTTAATGCTGGTAAAACTATACCCCTTGCTAAATTCTGTCCAAAAGTAATTTTATTTAAACCTCTGCACAATGCAGAGTGGAATATAAATGGAAGGAAAAAAGCTTGATGACCCCCGAAGAAAATGATTAACTAATAACTTTAACTATACAAAGAGCTGTCATTGATTCAGTGTGAAGCATATTAACGACATATTGATATCTGATGACAAACATCAAAAATACACCAATTATATCAGTTAATTACAAAAAATAACTTGTCTGTCATTCACTTTCATACATGTTTTTCAAATGATTTCAGTAAAATACATGTTATGTTCATTGTCTTGTTTATAAATGCACATTGCATGAATTTTTTATTTTTTCCCTGTCACTGTCAGGCCATTTTTTTGTCATCACTGTTATCTACATATTTCCATTATGCAACAACAGCATAATAGCATAGTGTTTGACATGGACCCCTAGCTGCTTCTGTATAGGCCTATCATACTGTGTTATCAATGTATTTTCGTAATTTTGTGAATTTTAATTAATAAATTTGAGCTAATGGACTAGGTATGGATTATTGATGGACAGAAAAATATTGACGAAACATCATTATTGTTTCCATCGATAACAGATCTATACATGCATAATATAAATCTAAATAATTGGAGCCAGTATGAAAACAGTTTTTCTTGTCATTTAAAATTGAACAATATTAAGTTAAATTGCTACATTTTGCACAATAAAAAATTGTACTAGGGTCAAACTTTTTTCATGCGTTCCTCATAGAATTGCTACTAAAAACAACAATTTTCAATATTTAAAATAATTTAACTTCTCAGAATCTCACAAGAGTAACGTCCCTTGGTCATTAAAAAACATTTTTTTCTTCATTATTTACGATGGTTAAATATCGAATTTTGCTTCCCATACTTTAATTGACTGATTACCTAACAGATTGTCATCAAACTTAAAAATAAGAAAAAAATATTTAATGTTTTGAATTTAAAAAAAAAATGAGATATCTAATCTGTCATTCGCCGGCGAATTTTCTAAACTGAAATTCTTTTGTTCAAAACCCCGGAAAATTATGGCGAATTCTACAATATGCAGCAGAATCGGCTATCCCTTTTCAGCTGAAACAATGGACAAAATATGAAATTACACATGTACAAAACATAATTGACTTACATGCAGTGTATATGCAAAAAATCACATGTCAAATTTTGAGATAAAATTTGTCAACTTTCCAAAATCCGCCATGTGCCCTTCCTTTAACTCCGCCCATTTTACATCGACCAATCAAAGCACGCCATTGATCAACTTGCCTTCCGTTTAAAGGGAGGTAAAGCAATGTATCATAAGAATCAAATCTTCCGGTACAAGTTACTTTCCCTGATTGATATCTACAAGAGAAACAAATGCATACTATGGAAAGCCATGACTGTCTGATATTGTTCTTTTTCAATTTATGTAACCATTTGGATAATATATGAGTTCACTTCGACTATATATGAATTGAAAACACCTTCTTATTCAACCGGAATCCATTGTATTAATCCACAGTTACAATATATGAAACCATACCGTCAGTGTATGAAACCGAGTTAGCAATATATAAGTCGATTTTCTCAATATATGATTCCAATTCTTCAATATATATTACCAAAGTAGCCATGTATGTAACCAGATGTCCTTATATGAAACCGAATTATCAATATATTAATTCATTTTTCAATATATGAAACCAATGTATCAATTTATGAAACCAAAGTAGAAATATATAAGTTGGTTATTACATTATATGATACCAATTCTTCAATATATGGTACCAAAGTAGCCATATATGGAACCAGATGTCCTGATATGAAACCGAATTATCAATATATTAGTTCATTTTTACAATATATGAACCAATTTATCAATGTATGGAACCAAAGTAGCAATATATGAGTTGGTTATTACATTATATGATACCAATTCTTCAATATATGGTACCAAAATAGCCATATATGGAACCAGATGTCCTTATATGAAACCGAATTATCAATATATTAATTCATTTTTACAATATATGAAACCAATTTATCAATGTATGGAACCAAAGTAGCAATATATGACTTGATTATCACTTTATATGATACCAGTTCTTCAATATATGGTACCAAAGAAGCCATATATGGAACCAGATGCCAAAATTATCAATATATTAATTCATTTTTACAATATATGAAACCATTTTATCAATGTATGGAACCAAAGTAGCAGCTAGTATATAAGTTGATGTTACATTCTATGATAGCAATTTTCATTATATGGAACCAAAATAGCCTATTTTCAAGTCAACAATTTAAAGGCCGAGGTCACTGGGTTCTGTTATTACAATGCATACACTTTTTCATGAAATCAATTATTATTTGACTGAATATTAAACTTTGTGAGGTAGAATAACCTTGATATGTCCTACTGGCCATGCCTAATTTTTAATCAAAGTAAAGGTCGAGATGAACTTATTTTTTAAATATGTTTTTGTTAATGGTCAGTACGACTCAATAGCTAAATTATGACATACAACTCCTACAAATATAACGATACGTTTGCCTGCCCAGCCCATTTTAAGTGAATGTGACGTTAAATTCAAATATTTCCTTATTCAGAAAATGTGCAGTATGCAGTCAGTGAAGCACGCTGTTCTTTAAACAAGGAATATTGGCGCGAAACTGTAAATACCGGTGCAAGGATAAAATACAGCCTTTAAAAAAAGTCCCGTCAATATAATGACATTTTGGTTCAATATATTGCTACTTTGGTATCATATATTGAAGAACTGGTATCATATAATGTGAAAATCAACTCATATATTGCTACTTCGGTTACATATATTGATAAACTGGTTTCATATATTGTAAAAATTGATTTAATATATTAATAATTTGGTTTCATATAAGGGCATCTGGTTCCATACATGACTTACTTGGATCCATATATTGAAGATCTGGTATCATATAATGTGATAATCAACTATATATTGATACTCCGGCTCCATACATTGATAAAATGGTTTCATATATTGTTAAAAATGAATTAATATATTGATAATTTGGTTTCATATAAGGACACCTGGTTCCATACATTGTTACTTTGGTTCCATATATTGAATAATTGGTATCATATATTGTAATAACCAACTCATATATTGATACTTTGGTTCCATACATTTGATAAAATGGTTTCATATATTGTAAAAATGAATTAATATATTGATAATTTGGTTTCATATAAGGACACCTGGTTCCATACATTGTTACTTTGGTTCCATTATATTGAATAATTGGTATCATATATTGTAATAACCAACTCATATATTGATACTTTGGTTCCATACATTGATAAAATGGTTTCATATATTGTCAGAGACATAGATTAACATCTAAGTCTCTGATATTGTAAAAATGAATTAATATATTGATAATTTGGTTTCATATAAGGACACCTGGTTTCCATATATTGTTACTTTGGTTCCATATATTGAATATTGGTATCATCATATATTGTAAATAACCAACTCATATATTGCTTACTTTTGGTTCCATTACTTGATAAAATGGTTTCATATATTGTAAAAAATGAATAAATATATTGATAATTGGTTTTCATATAAGGACACCTGGTTTCATACATTGCTACTTTGGTTCCATATACAAATGTATTGAATAATTGGTATAACCAATTCATATATTGATACTTTGGTTCCATTCATTGATAAAATGGTTTCATATATTGTAAAAATGAATTAATATATTGATAATTCGGTTTCATATAAGGACATCTGGTTCCATACATGGCTACTTTGGTACCATATATTGAAGAATTGGAATCATATATTGAGAAAATCAACTTATATATTGCTAACTCGGTTTTCATACACTGACAGTATGGTTTCATATATTGTAACTGTGGATTAATATAATGGATTCCGGTTAAATAAGAAGGTGTTTTATATTCATATGTAGTTGAAGTGAACTCATATATTATCCAGATGGTTAAATAAATTGAAAAAGAACAATATCAGACAGCCATGGCTTTCCATAGCATACTGTTACAATTTTATCCTGCTACTGTCTATATCATCAGCTGGATAAAGCCTTGCCGGATAAACTTTTCTTGCATCCCAGACAGGATTATCTACCGTTTACACCGGTGCTAGAAAACTCTGTCTTACACCCCCCATGTAAGACAAGTCTCGTGCTGTAAATGACGTCATTGACGCGCGCCTTTTATGAATGAATCGTGTTTCTTATGATGACGTCATTTTTCCGTTATGAATGAAGTTGTAATGTTCATACGCTACTATAAGAAAAAAGTGCGTAATGAGAATATCAGTTTTCATAAAATTCTGTTCCGAAAAATAAATTGACATGTAATATGCAAGAAAAAGAATCAAACACCGGCTGTTGGTACAGACTGGAATATCTAGCTCTCGGGTAACTGTTTAGCGGAAACTCGGCAGAGCCTCGTTACCGCTGTAAACAGTTACCCTCGAGCTAGATATTCCGGTCTGTACCGGCAGCCGGTGTAAGATTCTTATAATCTATCTCCAGTCATTACGTCACATGATGACGTCACATGTTTAGCAGCACAACAAAACTACATTTAGATGCTATTTTATCGGGGAAAAGTAAGAATTTAACCATTTAATTATTCTAAAAACATGATAAAAAGCAGGATAAATCAAATACATGGTTAATGTCGGGATGGAGAAGATTTATCCGGTTCGCTGCGAAAGTGAATCTTGGCTCGCTAAAGCTCGCCAAGATACACTTTCTCGCTCACCGGATAAACCTTCTCCATCCCGACATCAACCATGTATTTTCTATATACATTCTTCCACAGTTTTTCCTAACATTACGTGTTGCTTAAAAGGTATTAAAAAGAAGAAAGACCCTGAAATATATTTAACAAAATCAGATAATTTGTCGACGAACACTCAAGTCGACTTGCGTACTCGCAGCTGAACAAGTCACAAAGAAGGCGAAAACTATGATCAGCTCCAGAGAATTGATGGGTTTGTTGTTTTTTTAAATAGAACTGGGATGTACTATATCGTATGTTCAAGAATAGAAAAATGGTATTTTTATTCAAGATTTTTATTTTATGATGAATATTATTAGTATCCATTTCTTATGTAGGGTATTTATCCATAGTCGTAGATGCCTGCTTAACTTCATTGTTCTTCAGCACTAGTATAAAAGGAACGTGGCCTCATTGGAACTTACTACATGTATGTAGTTCATACGAGATACACATGCGAATTTCGTGAATTTCATGAACATATAAAGTCGCTGGCGTTGCATAATACTCAGGTAATCAGTAAGGCATACCCGTGAATATCGTGCATTTTTCAAATAGTCATGTAGAAAACTTGTTAATAAAGGTAATATTTACTTTGTGGCCACTTAAGTCAAGGATCAATAATTGTATTGTGTTTTTGTTACTATTTTTATTCTTTTGCGCCATTCAGTGTTAAAGACACCGGTGCTAGGCGGCGCAAGAAACGGCACAATATTCATGTTCTTTCAAACTAAAGCTCGAGCTCTTGTAGGGTCACTACCATGCTTCAAACGATACCAGCACTGGTTCGTCGAGACAGTAGATTCGAGAATAGTTGAAATAAGTCACAAGCTAATAAGCCCTGTTTTGACAATCCATCTTAATCGGATCGAATTCTAACTAAGAATCGCACAAAAATCCTGACGACTCCAGCCAACAAAAGTGAAAATATTAAATATCTCACCTTTTGATTGCAACCAGCTGAGGCAATACAAATTAAAGGAACGCCACTGAGGTCCAAACGTCTTGATTTTCTTACATAGATGAGCTGGGGCACTTAATACACTTAATACAGAAAGATATGCAAAAGATAATTAAGAAATATAATCCGAAATATATTGAAAATCTTATTGTTTGCCCGATTTGATTGAAAATCGTTGTAACGCTTTTCAATTTTGGGTCATTTTCACATTAGGAATCATCGACTCTAATCCCTCGACCACGGAGGCGGTACGATGATGCACCTTTCATCAACACTAAAGAATTTGACTCAAAGGTCTTCCTCCACCAGTAAAGCTAAAAAGTCTCCGGGTTTGACTTGAAACTCAACAAATCATTATAATTATTTATTGGTATCTGCAAACATTTTATTTTCTTCATGAAAAAGAAAACCAATACCTCAATTCTTATGGAAGAAAGAAAACAATTTATGTCCTCAAACCTTCCTTTGCACTCAAAAGCAGTATTTGATTGATAATGAGAAGTCCACCAGAGATAAAGAATTGTTTTTGTTTTATTTTTAACATGATACCTCAAAATGCACGTGGACTTAATCATGATAAATAGTTACAAGTCTCCTAGTTTAGAAAGTTGATTTCCCCGAGTCTCCAAGGATTTTACAACCGAGTCTCGAAGGAAATTCGTGAATTTCTCTGGGTGTCCTTTATCTTAGACCATCCACAGTGTGTAAGATGATAAACGTCACAGTTTACAAGGACGAACACTCCTACAAATCAGGAATTTCGCATGAATGAACTTCTGAATGCTTTAAGGTTACACAAAATGTTTTACCCAAATTACTGTGTGCTTAAAGATGCTATACTATAAATTTATAAGTGGGAGATCATCGTTCAAGAAAGCGACCACAACTCAAATTTCATGTGACCCTTATTCATGTGATCAATGATTAAAACCACCATCTCAATTGTCTATGGTGCTTGTTTCAACAAAACTTACTCTCTTGAATCTTATTTTGATGTTACGGATGTCAACAGACCCATGCCCGATTCATTCCTACGCTACTGAAGAGTGACACAAAACTCTTTTCTTGGTCATTAGTTCTTTCTTGTCTATATAAATGACTTTCCGAGTATGTGTTAAAATCAAAGTTCCCCATCTGTGAAGAAAGAAGACCCCAGCCTCAGAAAACAAAACGACTTAACACGAGTAATGCTCCTGTGTTTACTCGACATTGGGTTGTGTTGGTCTTGATGTGAGAATCTCATGGCGTTTAACTTGAGACAAAGTAAATTGCATAGTGTTAAATATGAAAAACAAAATCAGCAAGGAAGGTCGGCATTGAATGAATGCATCCCCACAAAGGATCACGACAAGGAGCCCTGCAGGACAGCAAACAGGACAGGGTCAATAAATTATTTAGGAAAAGTCAATTTAATGGAACAGAAATATCCGAAGAAACAATTTTTATGTGAAAAGGGGCTTTTACTGAGTAATCTGGTGTACATGGAGAATTTTTAGAACCTCAACACAAGAAAGCGAGCCTGTATCTTAATTTATTTGCATAATATATATCACACAAATGTATAATTTATATAATAACATGAAATTCAATCATTAAAATGGCAATATAACTAACATGAATTGCACGAAAACTAATGTCTCAATCTCAAGTTCTCTGTACAATATATTAACATAAACACAAATTGCCAAGGTTTCTCTTAAAAGAAAGAAAGAAACAAAGATATTAAAAAGAAACAAATACAAACAAAAAACAAATACAAAAAAATCAACAACAAACAAACAAAAAGAAAACAAAGACAAAGACAATGGCTAAAGAACTATTTTTTATGAATCTCACAAAGTACTTTGTTTTTCAACTAACCCCCCAGAAAATGATATGTAATATGTCTCTTTCATTTGGCATATCTCTGACGGCTTGGTTGTATTCATCACCCAAACTGTTCCATCTTTGTCTAGACTCATAACAACAGCCACTGTCTTTGTTTCAAGGCTTCCAACAGTTTGTGCCATTTCTTTAACCATGGTTTCGTTTACTGGGTCACTTTTTTGTATAAAGCATATAGATGTTTTAAGTTTTTCAGCACTTGTCGTCGTCACAAAGAACACATATATGCCCTTGAAAGGGGCTGTAAATCTGCCGGTCCTTTTGTCATAGCTTTTGTCAATGTTCGAGTCAACTTTGTCAAAGATAATAGCGCGGTATGACATGACCTTTGACACACACTTAGAAAGATGAGCAGAAAACTGCAGTGTATATGTTGTAGGGACATATCGCTTGGCAGGCCTGGGTACAATTTCCTCGTCATCTGAAAATATATATAAAAATGATACAATATTGAAATTAACAAAATGAAATTTAAAGAGAGGAAAATCAATTTTCAAATCCTCAACATCTCTTCACGAATCTGGAAGAATGACAACAAGACATATACACGCCGAGGATGAAATATAGAAACATTGACTGAACGTGCGGGGAGTGATTTTACGGCCGCAACACTGCTTAAACAACACTAAAGTAAACTGAAGTATAAAAATAAAATGTACTAGTAATTACAATGATAAAATTCATATTTTAGCATTATCATGAACTGCTACTATCTTTCCTCGCTTGATCCTTAATAATATGTAAGGATTGTGATAATGTGGAAAAGGGGGAGAACCCCGAGAGAAATTAGAAGAAATACAATAGTTAAACAATGCAAATTCGGTTTTATTGAGTCCGATTGTGGCAGATACATCCATTTATAATGCACCGTAGCACCGACTTCTGTGGTATTCAATCCTTTATGTACCCTAACACCGGTTGAAGCGGTATACAGTCCTTAAACAACTAAACAATTAAACAATCTTTTTTAACTGTGACAGGACACCAAACATAAATGGTTTTAAAAAATAAAAATGAAAGTCACCATTCAGACTCTTATGCTTTTCCAGAGGCAAAAAGAAGAATTTTGCAAAATCATAAATTGTACAAAATAAGTTTTAAAATGGATCAAAACGTCATTAACAAATTAATAATACGGTTTTAGAAGTTTTATCATTTCATATTTTTAACATTGAAAATAAATATTGAAGATTATGCATGATGTGATCTATTTTTAAAATAATATCATGTATCAGCATTCCACAATGCCGTTAAAGATACTGCACAGATAATGCACAGATAATGCACATACAAAAGAAGAATCTAACTTAATTCTATTAAGAAAGACTCGTGTATCATCCTTTAGTATCTTAACACAATTAAGCAGCAAATGTGCAACATACGGACCAATTAAATCATGCTTTAACTAAGTAGAAAGAGGCAGGTACTCACCGTCTGATGTGGTTATCTCCCCGCTTTCACAATCCGACATGTACTGCTTTAAATGATTTGAAAGTGACATTGTTTATTGACACAATGTCTTTATCTTACACCATCTGGTTCCTATGTAGTTCCAGATTACACAAAATCATGCATTTGACATACATTTCATATACACATAACCTACAAAATTGTATGAAGTAGCACACGTACACAGCTTGTTCGCTAGGTGAATTTATTTTTAGAATCATTTTCCCAGTCTCTATTACAATGTGGCAAGGTTTTATATCAATTATTAAAGCTTTGAAAGTGATCAATAAATGATTTGAATTGATTTGTTTTATTTAAAATTCATTGCATTTCATGTGCTTGAAAAATAAAAATGTATTTGTTTTATATACTATCCTTAGTTGTCAACGAAAAAAAAAACACACACAAATAACACACTCAATTAAATAAAAGTGTATGCTCTTTTTGTAAACAGATTCATGGTGTAAGCCAACGAAATATATATAATTATATATTGTTTTGTTTGTTTGTTCACATCGACACAGTATAGGTCATATCGCGACGTTCCAGCTTTAGTGCATTATTTCAGGCACGAACGGGCACCTGAGTAGAACCACCGACGTTCCATAAGCTAGCTGAATAGCTTCCTGACATGAAAGAATCCAAAGTCCCTGTCGGTATTCGAACCCACAGCGGTGAGGGGCAAATGGTTTGAAGTCAACGACCTTAACCACTCGCCACGGACGCCCCAAATATATAACATAACATATAATAACATGTTTTTTTTTCAAGATTAAAATTTTAGAATATATCTTTTTGTTCAGTATGTGCTTTGATGGAAAAATATATAAACTTATTTGAATGACTTTTATTAACAAATATGTAACACTTGTGCTTGAAACAATTATAATGGAACCATTGTAATAGTAACAACATTAATAAGTAGATGATAAAAGATGCTATTTAATTACGGTCTGAGTCTCCTAATGGTCAGAATTGCAATCTAGCAAAATCCAATGCTAGTTCTTTACTGTGCTCAATAAGACACTGTTATGTGAATTTATTATAAACTTTTACCGTCAGTAAATGTAGTTATTGTTACATTTGTCCCCCTTCTCCCAAAAGTCAAAAAATCACTCTGACATCAAATAGATAAAATATCTTTTAAAAACTAAATAAAAAGGAAATTTCATTTTAAATGTGTTCATGTTACAATACTGCATTACACACGAACACTTAAATTAAAAATTGTTGATCCCAATTAAAACAAGCAAATTCGTTGAATTTATATCCCCCGCCGAGTACTGGTTATTATTAACACAACAACTGAAGACATAAGGCTTTATTTATATATTAATCATGGCATAAACAGTAATATTCTTTGAACTTGATAAATATTCAGGGCAATAACAGAGCCATAACTTTGTGTTAAATAGTAAAATCTGGAAATGCCAATGAGATGTATGCATACTACATAACTAATCAAGGGCTATAAATCTGAGTTATAAGTATCTGACTGGAACAAGGCGACTATATGCACATCTCCTCTTAGTATCCAATAAAGTTTCATTGAATTCCAGCCAGTAGTAGCAAAGAAGTAGCGAGGAAACAAATATTTTTCTATATGGATACTGCATAACTAATCAAGGGCCATAACTCTGAGTTAAAGTGTCTGACCCGAACAAGCCGACGATATGCGCATTATTGAAGGTTCCCATAAAGTTTCGTTGAATTCCAGCCAGTAGTTGCAGAGAAGTAGTGCGGAAACGATTTTTACTCTATATGCATACTACATAACTAATCAAGGGCCATAACTGTGAGTTAAAGTGTCTGACCGGAACAAGCCGACGATATGCGCATCTCCTCTTGGTATTGATGATTCCCATAAAGTTTCGTTGAATTCCAGCCAGTAGTTGCAGAGAATTAGTGCGGAAACGATTTTTACTCTATATGCATACTACATAACTAATCAAGGGCCATAACTCTGAGTTAAAGTGTCTGACCCGAACAAGCCGACGATATGCGCATCTCCTCTTGATATTGATGATTCCCATAAAGTTTCGTTGAATTCCAGCCAGTAGTTGCAGAGAACTACTCCGGAAACGATTTTTACTCTATATGCATACTACATAACTAATCAAGGGCCATAACTCTGAGTTAAAGGGTCTGACCGGAACAAGCCGACGATATGCGCATCTCCTCTTGATATTGATGATTCCCATAAAGTTTCGTTGAATTCCAGCCAGTAGTTGCAGAGAACTACTCCGGAAACGAAATTCGGACGGACGGATGGACGGACGGACGGACAACGCCAAAACTATATCCCCCTCCCAATTCCATCGGCGGGGGATAAAAATTAGTACATCATCCACTCCTACAATATAATTATATTAGTTGATGATAAGTACATCATCCTTCCCTACAATATTGATTATATTAAACCCCAGTCACACTAGAGCTTACGATTACTTGCGACCACCGGCGACTTGTAAAACTGACGATCATCAGCGATTGTCTGCGACCGAAACCATTTTTTGCACAGATAAATTTACTTTTGCGAGTATCGTAAGACAAGTCACCATTGACAATCGCACGACAGGTCATACGTAAACGTACGATGGTCTCAAGATTGCCTGGGATTACTTACGACTACCCGTGACATAACATGCGATCACCTACAACTTGTCGTACGACCATCACACGATTACTAAAGACTACTTAAGATTATCAGTGACTAGTGGCAATTTGTAAAGACTGTCGTTATATTGTCGCACTTCCGAACGACCATCGTGCGACAGCCTTAAGACCTTATAAGATCAAGTTAGCGACCTGTTTGATCGCAAGGAGGTTTTTGTGCAAGCTCAAAAACCTCTCTACGACTGAAATTGGTCGTGGGACCTAAATAAGATAACCTGCGACTGTCAAAGATCATCGATGATCGTCGTAAGACGTTTTAAAGATTGTCCGCGACCAGAGGTCACTGGTGATCGTGAACTGGTCTTAACTTGTCGTAAGCTCTAATGTGACTGGGGCTTAAGTAGATTATTAGTACATCATCCTTCCCTACAATATTAATTATATTAGTAGATGATTAGTACTGTTCACCCCTACAATATTAATTATGTCCGAAGATGATAAAATATCCTATTTAAACAATATTATTGGTCTAATAAAACGTTCATCTAAACAATAATATATAGTTTGATAAAAAACATCACTTTATTATACAGAATTATGTACAAACAAGACCAAGAACGGAAAAGAAGAGTTTACAAATATAATGTCATGAAAAGACGACTACAAATCATAATATGAAACCAAATAGCAACATTTATCCCGCTTTGATTTGTAAATACAAGAAAATAAATGCATTATATTAACCTACTGGCTTCGATTACATACAATTGGTTTAAAATCACAAAAGAATGAGTATGTCAATTTTCACTAGCTAAAACTTATTGACATGATTGAAGGACACAAGCTAGAAAGTATTCAGTTACACAACAAAATTCTAAGGAAAGGACTATGTACACTAACACCGTAATACGTTACAGAATAACAGCCTGACAATAACAAATAAAATCATAGGTTATATGTTGTTTCAAGAGATTATTAAACAATTTCCCAATAAAACTATAAGGACAAATTAAAATGACAGCTATGAAACTGAAATTATGGAAATGACCTATTCATGTCTTGAAATGAAACAAGAAATATCTTTAAAAAAGATAATCGGCGTAAATTCAGTGCAAAATGTCTCATAGCTTTAGAATATTTTTAAAATTAATGATATTTATTCTTTATAACAATATAAATGTCTAAATTGAAATATATTTGGTGGTTACTAGTATAATCTATGACAGTTGTCTAAACTTAGCTGAAACATGTATGCTCCTACAATGTCAACAAATTAGTCATGTTTTTATAGATGCTAGAAGCTTTTTTTTCACCGTGACTTTTGACTACTGGTTTCAAAGTCAATACCAGATAATAACCAACCACACTACCAAATTTAGAGACTGCAAAGGCCACAATCAGCTGACAACTTGAATTTTATTGTTAAATAATATTAACTTATATGTATCTGACCTTCAATTTGTAAAAGCACTTCTGTGCATAAAATGCTGCAATTATTAGGTCATGATAATAACACCAAAATCTTTTGTTGTTTATATCTTTTATTTATGAAAGAATACAAACTGTAATAAACAATCAATGGAACATATCAACTCTGAACTATACTATTTATAATGCCTTCTTATCTATCTGGCAATGAAAATGAATAATTGAAGACTTAAATCAAAAGTTAAACATAACCTTACTAGTAAAAGTTATAATTATGTATTTTATAAAAAAAGGATTTCTATTAAAAATTGCACAGCTTGACTAGTATTTTGTATATACTAGGGGTATGAGGTGGAGGTACTAGTTAAGCCTTCTGGCATGGCATGGCTACGTGTCGTACACCTACACAGGTTATATTTTACAATGTACTTTAAATGTGGAATGTAAAATATAAATGTTGTTCCATATATACAGAAATATATCTATTTATCTTATAATAAGTACTAAACTCAATTTTGTATAACCCATCAATGACACTGATTATCAAGTGAGACAGTTTCAGATTTAGGTAGTCAATTGGGGTGTATTTCGGTAAATTTACCTACCGGTGTAAACAAACGCCGAATAACTATGAATAAATTAATTTGTTATTATTACGCACAAAAAATAATACTTAAAGTTTTGCGATTCTTTATGATAATGTTGCATTTTAAATATATTAATTTTCGCAATTCATATCAGCTCTGGAGAATCTTTTTGTTGATCAAAAATATCGTTCATTTTCATAGAAAACAGAAAAGCTACGGCAAATAAAGTACGAGTGAGTAGTAATCGAATGTTTAAGAAAAGGCTGAAAAACAAAAAGTTGGGTTTGTTGTTAATATTATCAACAAAATAAATTGTACATGAAATCATATGTACTGTATATTTTTGTATTTTGATATATCTTTGTTTTGGTCATAACGTTGTGATATTTAGTTTACGATTGTATAAATATTTTTAATACAACTTTATTCTTAGAGACAAGTAAACTAAAGATTACGAATTTGTCCTTAAATTTCATAACAGCCAGTGTTTCCACCAATGAAAAACACCCTCTTTTAGCTGAAGATTTTGTAACTAACAATTTCATTTGTTACAAATCTAGGTCAAAATCCATTTTAATACAGCTACGCCGAAAAACCGCCTTTAAAATCTAAGTTTTAATCGTGTTTGTTCAAGACTGACAGGAAGAGATAAGTGTAACCCTCGAGCATCGCTTAGACTTCAACATTTAAATCAGATGACGTATGGTGATAGAGATTATATTTTAAATGATACAGTTTTTCAGAAAGTGGACCTAAACCTACATTTATAATTATATATATTAAAATGAGAAATATCTGTTACAGTCTATAAAGCTATAAATCAGGGTTGCATTTGTAGAAAGTCCTAGGTCTAAAATATGTCTTAAGACCAAAACTTAGACAATTTTCTTTTCAAAGAAAATGTCCTAACTTATGACTCTTATGTTAAGATTCTTGAATTTCTGTATAGCGATTCAGATGAACATTTACATATTGCAGATTGAAAGGCGTGTCATTGTCTTATGTAACTTTTCTCATGAGAATTAATTAAATAATCTATTAAAGGATTATGGAAAGAACATAATTTTACTGCGGATAGATTTTCTAAAAATAATTCGTTTAGATTTTTTTTATAGCTTTTAATGTGAGTTACGTTTTTTAGTCGGGCATATGAACATGAAACACACACGCACGCACGCACACACACACACGCGCGCGCACCATGCTTTATTTAGAGACAGTTTAGTAATTGATAATTACTACTGAGATAACCAGTCAAGTAATGTGCACCGATGGCAACCGCAAATCTTGATGGTATTGATTGAAAACGGCAAATTAACGAACTAATAACAGTCAGTCAGATCATATATTCGAACATATGTGCACAATTTTGTCAACAAAACTGTTAACGTATGTGTTACATTATACTAGAATATCATTGCTGGTCTTTAACATTTTTTTCCATAAAATACTGCCTCATGAAAAGTGAAACAAAAACATTTTTCATAAAAAACATTTAAAATTGTGCGAATGTTAAAAGAACCTCATAAATCCAAAATTGCAAGGTTTATAAATGCTGTTACACTTAATGATTTTGGAAAGTACTTGATTCACTAACTTTTACGCGTGACTGAAGTGGTAGTACAGTATAACACACATATATATATATGATGCTATGTCATATATTGATTGGTTGTGTAAACATACGCTAAATTTATACAGACAAAGATTGTACAACGTTTTTTACGCTGCTGCTTATAAAAGCTGGATTTGGATTTTAAAGTTTAAACACGCAGTCCCGTTAATATGAAAGAAAATGGAAAATGATGCAGGGATTTTAAAAGATCAATCGCATTTTCTCGGCCATTTCCGTCAACACTATGGCATATGTGTACAGGTTTACACTTTTCATGCTGTAATATAACACAATGGCGTCATATTTTTCTTCAATTCTGTTCCATGCAATGGATTGTATTGGATTCTCCAGACAAATGATTCTACTAAGATCAGATATAGCTAACAATATGTATGAAACAGTAAGCGAAAACTGTGCAGAATATCTTTGCATGGAAGTAATACTCGCTGGAAGTAAATCGGAGGGAGTAACTCAAACGAACGCAAGTGACAATGATCTTATGCTTGTTCTAAGAAAATGTATCTGTGTAGATACAGGTCGTCAGGAAAATGACTTCATCGTCCTTGAAGCAATAACAAAAGACTGTCCTCCTGGCTATACACAGTTACGTCTTGTGAATGATGGAAATATGGACATCCCTGATATATTTTACATGGCATCTGAATATGACATTATTAAAGGTGTTCTTTTATTAAAAAGCGCTGGGTTTCACAAGTTCTTTACTCTTGTTAGCGCAGATATTCCTTCATTTGACGGACTCGAGCAAAAATATACGGCTATAAACGGGCCAGCATTCTCTATGATTGTTGAGCGATCGAATTACCTTGGAATCAAATCAGCTAAAATCTATAACGACCACGTGCTTGCAATGCCCTATTATTCATTCACAATTCTGACAGAGTGGAAAAATCGTGTCAGACATTACGAATGGCCGCCTGCAAGTTTGATACACGACGTGTCAACTATGGAAGGCTTTGTAGTCCCAATAGGTCATAAACTTAGCGAAGAACAGCACTTTGAATGGAGAATATGTTACACTACAGCTGAACGGCAGTTGATAACTAGTTTAAATGAGACGCAGCTGAAACTGTATATTGTGATTAAAATGGTGAACAAAAATGTCATTAAACCAGTGCTTGATTGCGTCACCTCATATATGCTTAAAAATGTTATTCTATGGGTAACGGAATGTTCGCCCCTATGTATTCAACATTCTTCTTATCTTACCCGTTTTATGATACAAAGTTTATGGTTCCTGTTACATTGTTTGCTTAATAATCATCTCCCAAATTACATGATACCATCTCGAAACCTCTTACTCGGAAAGATGAAAAGTGATCAAAAGCAAACACTTACTCGATTATTAGGTGATCTGATAAACGAAGGGGACACAATAGTTCTCAGGTGTGATAAACTAAAAAATGCTATGTTTATTTTGGTCAGTAATCAGTCACTTGCATTTGCATTTAAAGTTTGGCGTGATGAAGTCGAAAAACTGATTCTTGAAATTAATAGAAACATTACGATTAAGACACGACCGGATATGATATTGCGGTCAAGTTATATTTATGATATGTGCTATGAATATTGGAAAGATGAGTCTTACATGGTAAATATCTTTCGTTTATATTCCCTGCTGAATGTAGACATCTTTTCACTGACTCAAAACGGCATACAGAATTTTCAGGACATAGTCACGTGTCTGGATAATTTGTTGTCATGAAAGAAAGGAATACCGCACATGGATAAAGCCGTTAATCTGCACATACAATCGTGCACATGCATATCATATTAAAGATAAAGTAAGATCATTCAAGTAATTTAAGTGTCTTTTTTATTTCAGTCTTTGAAGAAGTTCAGGTCAGGATGCCCTCATACGGTTTTATATATATGTTATTCAATTTGTCTAGTAAGGAATCACGTAAATGAAGGATTTGTATCCTCATATAACTGGAAAATGTATACATTGTATTAAAACTTAACTTCCTTGAGGCTCGTTTGTTTTGAAGTACATGTTTTCCTACATGTACTACAACTTATAATATCAACATCAACAATTAGCATGCTAATTAGTGTACATCTAACCATGATCTATAAATAGGACATTGTCGTAATAAATGTATGAAACAATACAGTTTCTATGATCATATGATGATGTAACATTTAGCATTATGTAAAAGAACATAGCATATGTTATGATATCATGTAATATCAATATAAGATATGACACAAAGTATTAACAAAATAGCATATCACACCATGTAATAACGCCATAGCGTATATTTGCAGGCATACAATTACACAGAAACGTATGGCATCATAGCGTAGAACATTAAATAATTTACACGATATCCCATACTTTCCTCTTTCGTAATTGTTTATCTTCATGTACATGTATTCGAGATTCTGCAAATGTTTGTATCTTTGGATGCAACAGTGTATTTCCGAATAATATTTATTGCGTAGCATTTTTTCCCCTCTCTAAATGATTGTTTTGTGCGTCTCTGAATATATTATGGAAATTGTAATCTTACTCACTCTTGTTTCAGGTCTCTTTTTTGGTACTTTGTCATCAACGGCTTCTTTCTAACCCTTTATCAATCGTTGTAATTATGAAAATATACAACAATCGGTCAAGTTGTCTATTTCACGGTCTGCGATCCTTCCTAGTGCCCGACAGTCCAAAGTGTTCTTTGCAATAGAAAGAGCATCGAACACGATTCTATCTGATTTGTACGAGGGGCGTAGCCCCCGAGTATTAACCAGACTGCCGAGTGTTTTAATGTTCTATCTATTTTGTAACGTTCCCTGTTGTCACAATATTAAACCCCAGAAAAAAAATTAACTAAATAAACAAGCATCTAAATATTATATCTCTGTCGCTTTCCTTTTCTATGCCGTCACAATAAGTAAACCCCAGTACAAATGAGCCAATCAACGGGCATGCTCTGGTAACTAATACCTGAACTCCAGTTAACGCACTGTGCATGCATATGTATACGATTTAACTCTGACACATTTTCAATAGAAAGGTCCCCAAACTATGATACAACAAATGTTATATCGCCTGCATTGATTTCAATAATGTTGGTTATCATATCCACAATTATTGCCCTTGAATCAATCTTGAGTACATTATCCGAGACAACTTTTTGCAGACTTGACCATTGTCTAACAAAATTACATCAACGAGTCTATATCATTTTTGCATTTTACGTCCGAACGATGCCATAGAAGATCTGTGTCCATATAAAGTTATACGTTTTACATTTGCCTTATCACGCAATGGAGAACCGAGAGTGCACTCATATACATATATCACAATCCTTTAAAAGATTTACTGGACAGTTCACACACCTGCTTTCATTTCCTCTTATTCTAAAAATACTACATAAGTTCAAATACATTCATTCGTGACATGAAATATCTAATTATTTCTTTTAAAGGCCATTTTCAAGTACCAAATACAATACCTATAACATACTTTTGGTTTTAAGAAGCAGTTTAATTGGTATAATCAAATTTCAGATAGACAAAATAAATACAATGTATAATGACTTGCTTATTTGCATTCACGGATAACAGTTGGAAGTACGAGTTAACTAAAGCAGAACAATTTTTTAAAAAAAAGAAAGAGACAGTGTCGTTCATGGTGAAAATCTTTGCTCAATAAGTATGATTATTCAGCGATAATTAAGTTATAAATGCGAGATAAATGCCGCCTCTTAATATTTAAAGTACAACCATACTGTCGAAAATTTATTGCTAATAGTCCAATTTTAGGAGCTAATTTAAAGATTTGTAAATTCAATGATGCATTAAAATACACTACTAAAGCTTACTAAATTACTGTTGACTTAACAATTCTATTTAAATAACATGTACGATAAACCTGCCATTTTTGGCACATCAAATTGGCAAATGATGTAGACTTTATTTAAATACAAGACATAAGAATAGATTTTGACCAAACTACGTTTCGATGTTTTACACGGAAAATATGCGTATAGTGTGCGTTTACTTTGTGTAAGAAATACTTGCATGTTGGATGCTACTTAAGCCGGTGTTAGAGGGCGCGGACGGAAGTTTGCTCTTACCACAACCGTCCATGACCATACCCGATCAAACCGAGGCTGCAACATTTTCAGTTATTTCGTTTTTAGTGTTTTATAGGGTTTCTTTTATTTCTCTATTTTTTGCATATCTCAACCCTTATTTGCAAACATTTTTTTTCTTTAACAAAAAGATATATTCGTAATAAGGAACTGTTCAAAATAGAGGATATGAGTCATTTAAAACTGCACGTTTGTAACGTCGCTTTTCATTGGATAATTGTGACGATTATATTTTTAGTTTTAAATACACGGCTGCTGTCGATTCATGAAAAAATTTTTACTTTAAAAATAATGTTTGCTGTATTATAAATTCGTTATAAAGATTGTTGACAGGTTATATGACCGTATATATAAACGGCTGTTTGCAATGTAACCCTCGCCTAGCGGCTCGGGTTA
Source organism: Ruditapes philippinarum (assembly GCF_026571515.1). Classification (NCBI taxonomy): domain Eukaryota; kingdom Metazoa; phylum Mollusca; class Bivalvia; order Venerida; family Veneridae; genus Ruditapes; species Ruditapes philippinarum. The sequence continues at coordinate 301,263 of NW_026867088.1, forward strand.
TATTTACAAAAAGCCGGTTAAATAGGGCAATATAACCTGTCAACAATCTTTAAAACTAATAATGTATTGGTAGTGAAGTATGTCACCAACAGCAAACGAGTTTATAAATAGTACATTAATGGTATTTAATAGATCTATATATAGATCCATTTAACATCGTGAGTATGAGTCACAAAATGTAATACGAATTTGAAACCATATGTGTAGAGTCGTGATAATTACCAAAATCTTTAAATTTTGGCGTTCCTAAAATGGATTAGCTGATGAAAGGACAAAGTGTGGATGTTAGTGAAACAGATTGTGAATATTAAATCTCACTTTCATTATGTATCATTACACCATTGATTTTATATATCAAGTTTTATATTATTTTCTGTAACAAGAAGTTTATTGATTTACAAGAATAATTCATTTCAAGCGAGATATGAATAATTATTGGAATTGTAAGTTTTCCAATCAGATAATATTAAAATAATACTCAATCCGAACGAATTTAAAATTGTTGCAGAATGTTGTGCAAGATGTGTATTTTGAAATAATTAATGTAATAAATTGATGAAATAACATGTACAACTTTCACGCGAACGAATTGATCCGACTTATTCATTGCGATGCCTTTCTTTAAGTACGACTTTATGTAAACGAGTTCTTAAAAACAAAACAAAAACAACAACAACAACAAAAAACCTTCAAAAGTAACTCGTTATGTTTAAAGGAAACTTTTAACAAATATACAAGAACGACTGGGCGATTTTATAATAACTAATTCATTGTCCCAAGACATTTTTTATCATTTAACACGTATGACTGCATTCAAACGAATTTTAAATGGAATTTTTAATATGATACATTCAGTTGTTAGGCATTTTTGTTTGATTTACAAGAACGATTGAATTCGGACGAATTTAATTGTCTTATTTGTTTTAAAACACAAAAACGTTTCATGGCTAAGTTTGATAAATTAACAAGTACGATTTCATTCCAAATGCTACAAGTAACTTATTCAATGTATAGGCAAGTTATGATATAAACAAGTATGACTCCATTCGAACGAATTTTAAATTATTCAATGTTATGTAATGTTATAGAACTGTGTTAGTTTTATGTAGAGCAAGTGCAACATCATTCAATATAAAAGATAAAATTTAATCCTTATAAATTCTATACAATACATCTATGTAAGTACGCGTTATTCGTCAGCTGTGTGGATTCACAACTTACTTTTTACAGAGGCTCCTTTAAAATTTTCTTTTCTTCACTTGTTATAAAATATTCAACAAACAATGCTGAAACACATCACCATATTGATTTGTTTCAACAGGTTTCATGATGGCGTCATATTTTTCAACATTAGTTAGTGGGGCCATGGACTGTATAGGTTACTCAGAACAAAGTATTATATTAAGAGCGAAGACTTTTAAAGAGTTCTATGATATTTTGAGTCAACACGTCGAAGAAACTTTTCATATGGAAATAATTTTAGCCGGGAGTAAATCAGAAGGAGTTGTACCATACCATGCCAGCGACCTTGACATTATGTGTATTTTACAATCCTGCATTTATGTTGATCAAGGTCAGTTAGAAGACAAGCTTACCGTAATCGAAACTTATATGAAAAATTGTCCATCGGGATATACCAAATTACGACCATTACATATCGAAAATACAGGCATATCTTTAATGTTGTATTTATTCTCTGTGTATGGAATTTCTAATGGTGTTTTGTTTTTGAAAAGCGTTGCTCTTTCAGAAATTCTCTTAAAATATTCCGACAATTTTCTTCATTTCTATGACGGATACAATGGAGTAAATAAATCTCTATCTGGACCCGCTTTGGCTATAACTTATCAGCCTAGTGTAGTTATGGACGTGCAACAAAGTAATGTTTATAGCGATCAAGTTCTTGCCATACGTTACTATTCGTCTAGCATCATGCAGGAATGGGCGGAGCGTAACAGGCAGTTTGATTGGCCGCCGCCTGATGTCATAGAAGATGTTTCTACAACAGAAGGATATGTTGTACCTGTCGGACATAAGCTCAGCGAAGGACAAAGCCTCGAATGGAGAATATGCTTTACTACTGGGGAATGTAAATTGGTCGCAAGTTTTAATGCAACACAACTTAAGTTGTAAGATTTGTTAAAACTGACTGTGAAAGAAATCCTGAAACCAGCAGTTGACTGTGTCAGCTCCTACATGGTAAAGAATCTTGTATTTTGGCTAATGGAACATAATCCAACGTTTGTCTTCACCCCATCAATTCTGACGAAATGTGTCATACACGCTTTATGGTTTTTATTCGACTGTCTACGTAATAACAATCTACCAAATTACATGATACCTAATAGAAACCTTTTCATTGGAAAGGTACAGGCAAACAAAAACAAGGAGTTAAAAACCTTGTAAGAGAACTTTTAAACGAGGGTGAGACACTTGTCTTTAGATTTGAAAAGCTGAAGAATGCTGTATATGTATATGAAAGCAATCGTTGCTTGGCAACAAGAGTGCAGTCGTGGCGAGACGAAATCGAACAGTTATTGCTGATTATCAACTTGAAATTCACACAAAACACAACGAAAAAAATGAGGTTTCAGGGAAGCCTTTTTTATGATGTTGTGTTTGAATATTGTAAAGACGATTCATACATGCCAGTTATAGATAGACTAGTATACCTTTTAAATTTTAATGTTTCAGCAATACTGACAAATGGTACCAATGGTATTAAAGACATGGATAAATGGTTGCATAATTTGTTATCATAATGAACTGAATCATACCATATTATCCATTTTTCGCTAAAAGTATTGGAGAAACGAAATTCAAATACATTTATGTCTGAATGAAAAGCTGAAGAATGCTGTATATGTATATGAAATCAATCGTTGTTTGGCAACAAGAGTGCAGTCGTGGCGAGACGAAATCGAACAGTTATTGCTGATTATCAACATGAAATTCATACGAAACACAACGAAAAAAATGAGGTTTCAGCGAAGCCTTTTTTATGATGTTGTGTTTGAATATTGTAAAGACGATTCATACATTCCAGTTATTGGTAGACTATTATACCTTTTACATTTTGATGTTTCAGCAATACTGACAAATGGTGCCAATGGTATTAAAGACATGGATACATGGCTGCATAATTTGTTATCATAATGAACTGAATCATACCATATTATCCATTTTTCGCTAAAAGTATTGAAGAAACGAAATACAAATACATTTATGTCTGAATGAAATTACAACGTTTGTAAATTTCTCTATGTAGTTTCACATCTTGTACACTAGCAAAAACCAAAGGAACTCTATGAAAAGCATACGTTCAATGCAAAGAAATAATAATTACGATGTAGAATTGCATTTCTAGAAGTATCTAGATAGACTTATACCACACAGTTACATGAAGCAAACGAACAAAAGATAATAATTCATTGCTTTTATTATTTCAGAAAGTACGAATAAATTTTTTTCAGGAAATAATTCAGCATAGAATATCATTTTATTGCTCAACAATCTTTTACACACATACATAAATATGTTTGTTTCTGCGGCAAATCATTCATTGCATCATTTGAAAGTTCTTACAGGTGATGATTTACATTATTACTGGTCTTTTACTTTGTAAGATCATAATGGAACTGAATGGCGTCCGTATAACCCCTGCCTTTTAAGTTTCCAGCATTTGGCACCCGTCCAATCTCCGTGAATCCAAATTTACGCCACATTTTCACATACGTGCCATTTGTCACAAACACTAAATTAAGAAAGCTAGCTCAATATTCTAGATCATGTGCGATTTTTAAATCGTTTTCTACCATAAACGACACATGCTGAACGAATTCCTATGTTCCGCTAAATGATATGAACAGATATTGATTGATTGATATACGCTCATTGTATACAGATAATTGTATACAGTCAATGAACCCTGAAAAAGGTAAACTTATACAAACTGGAGATATATTTAAAGTTTAAACACGTAGTCTCGTGATCGATTAACATATAAAGGAAAATGGAAGAGGAATGTTAATTTTTTTCACGGCGCTTTCCATAAATACTCGGATTATAAAATGGAGTATGTGTACAGGTTTACACTTTTCATGCTGTAATATTACACAATGGCGTCATATTTTTCTTCCCTTCTGTTCCATGCAATGGATTGTATCGGATTCTCCAGACAAATGATTCTACTAAGAGCAGATATAACTAACAAGATGTATGAAACAGTAAGCGAAAACTCTGCAAAATATTTTGGCCTGGAACTTATACTCGCTGGAAGTAAATCAGAAGGAATAACTCAAACAAACGAAAGTGACAATGATATAATGATTGTTCTTAGAAAATGTATCTGTGTAGATACAGGTCGTCAGGAAAATGACTTTATCGTCCTTGAAGCAATAACAAAAGACTGTCCACCTGGCTATACACAGTTACGTCTTGTGAATGATGAAAATATGGACATACCAGATATATTTTACATGTCATCTGAATATGACATTATTAAAGGTGTTCTTTTATTAAAAAGCGTTAGGATTCAGAAGTTCTTTTCTCTGATTAGCGCAGAATTCCCTTCATTAGACGGACTTAAGCAAAAATACACGGGTATTAACGGACCAGCAATCTCTACGATTGTCGAGAGATCGAATTATCTGGGAATTAATTTAGCTAAAGTCTTAAACGATTTCGTGCTTGCAATGCCTTATTATTCATCATCAATTCTGACAGAGTGGAAAAAACGTGTCAGACGTCATGAATGGCCGCCTGCAAGTTTGATACACGATGTGGCAACTATGGAAGGCTTTGTCGTCCCCATTGGTCATAAACTTAGCGAAGAACAGCACTTTGAATGGAGAATATGTTACACTACAGCTGAACGGAAATTGATAACTAGTTTGAACGAGACGCAGCTTAAACTGTATATTGTGATTAAAATGGTGAACGAATATGTCATTAAACCAGAAATTGATTGCATCACCTCATATATGCTTAAAAATGTGATTCTATGGATAACGGAATGTTCGCCTCTGTGCATTCAACGTCCTTCTTATCTTACTGGTTTTATTATACAAAGTTTATGGTTCCTGTTACATTGTTTGCATAATAATCATCTCCCAAATTACATGATACCATCTCGAAATTTACTCGGAAAGATGAAAATTGATCAGAAGCAAACACTTACTCGGTTGTTAGGTGATCTGATAAACGAAGGGGACATAATTGTTCTTAGATGTGATAAACTAACAAATGCTATGTTTTTTTGGCCTGTAATCAATCATTAGCATTTGCTTTTAAAGTTTGGCGAAATGAAGTCGAAAAATTGTTTCTTGAAATAAATAGAAAAATTGTAAGTAAGACAAGACCGGATATGGTATCGCGGTCAAGTTATGTGTATGATGTGTGTAATGAATATTTGAAAGATGAGTCTTCCATGGTAGATTTCTTTCGGTTTTTTGCTTTGCTGAATGTAGACATCTTTACACTGACTCAAAACGGCATGGATGACATTTTCACGTGGCTGAATAGTTTTTTATCATGAAAGAGAGCCGTAAATATGCACATTCGCGCATGCGCATAGACATCATTTTAAAACTAGAATAGGATCATTTAATAAATTTCTTGATGAATATGGGCTGCAAAATATTTAAAGTGTCTTTCTTTTCATTTCAGTCTTCGTAGAAGTTCATGACACGATTCCCTCATACCATTATATATGTTGTCAATTTGTATAGTAAAAGATTATTGAAGTGATGGTATAAATAAAAAGGAATTGTTTCCTCATATATGTAGAAAATGGATATTAAAACTAATTGTTGCTTTCTACACATAATTAAGAATCGAGAGTGCACTCAGATAAATATATCACAATATTTTAAAGCATTTACCGAATAGTTCACATTTATTCTTTTTTTTATATAACATAGTGGTCGGTTGCGCCATTTCAAACCCTCGAGAAATTTTATCGATTTATCATAAAATGTCGCGGGAAACTTACAAATCTGTGAGATTTTTCACCGAGATCGTACAAAATGTTCCGCGGAATGTATAAACCTCGATATTGGATTACAGTTAGTTGTTGGCTGGTTGCGTCCATAGTTTTACTCTACATTTTATCCCTCGTTTGTCTATAAAAAATCGATGAACAGAGAGAAATTTGTGACATTTTTGTGACAAGTGTTGCAGAAATTCTACAGAAAGTCGCGGGTAAAAAATGCTCAACTTTTCACCCGCAACATTTTGTAAGAAATCCGCGACTTTTTGCGCAGAGACTTTTTCTGGCATATAAAGTCGAGGCTTAATGCTCAAACTCAACTTTTTACAAACAAAATAATGCGGATTAAAATGGTCGCAGTCAGCTAATTAAAGTAGACATATACGAGAGGTTAGACTTTCTTTGTTGCGTAAAATACATGTATATTTGAGATATTGATTTGAAATTCTTACACTGCTTAGAAGAATCAATAGCAAATAAACAAAGAAAAATTCATGTTAGTAGCTTCTTGTATTACAACAATATTTAATTTTACATAAACACATGTCAGCGACAGCAGCGCACTCCAAAAAGTTATTGATGTCAACGTCATAATATTTAACGTACAACTTATGCTTCCACGTTACATGTACGAAGTCAATAACCATTACTGCTTCACAAAGTAATGTCCATCACTAATTGTTGTATGCGACTTAAACACTAATGATAGTGAAATATTATTTTCTCTGTTCGCCTGCTGTTTTTTTTTTCAAATGTTTTTGTTAGTGTCATTCCCAAATTAAAACAAAATTTTATGACCACACTATTTTCTGATTTCTGCGTGTCCGTCATTTTCCCATTGTAAACAATATCGTCGTCTAGCGTGTCTGGCGATTTCAACAAAAAATAACGGAAATGACGTCCATAATTTTGAAGAATTACTTTAATGACATCATAGAAGAAATTTGCGATGTTTAGTTTACATTAATTAGTAGTTTTTTAGCAAAAATATACGATGTCTAATTGCGCTTTTCTACCGTGCGCCGGGTGCCGTGTATGTGCTTATTTAAAAGCAATATAAAATCATTATTTATTGACGTAGTCAAAACGTGTTGATAATATTCTACAATGTATGCTGGTAAAATTTCATTACAATACACGTTGACGTTCAAAAGATATTTAAAATGTCCACGAATTTTTGGATAACCCCTCGTATTTGCGTGGCTTAGTTCTTAGTCCGGTTTCCTTCGTAAAACTCGACTTTTTTTGGCCGCAAGTGCGACAGCAAAACTCGAGAAATTCTCTTTCTAAACACATCCGCATTTCTTGAGAATCTATATAGGATAAAATGTCTATCAACAACAATCAGCAACTAGAATAAAATAATGAAACCATTTAAATTAGTATAAACATTGTGTTTTGTACTTTTATAGAAGTTTTAGATAGAAAACATTATTTTTTATACATTCTTTTACTTACTATGGTATTTCTTATGCTAAATTGTGCATAATCAAAAGGCAGAGTATGGTACTTAATATTTTCAAGAGATCAAAGCTATCCAATAAAAGTATTTGACAATTTCAACTTACATATAACTTAGAATCTTTATAAGAGCTACACAATCAAGAAGTAAAAAACATTGTAACATATTTTGAATTATGCACTTTAAGATGGAATATTTAAAATGGGTGTGGGAGTATAAATGTTTAGTAATTCTAAGTTATCTAATCAGTAAGTCTGTTCTTAATAAAAAAACTTGCATCTTGATGTAGTTCTGTTGAAACAAATTTCAAACATTGATAAGTTATCAAAGGTTCTTAGTGAAAAACTGGCATATCGATAAAGTTCTGTTCAAACATACTTCAAATATTGACAAGTTATCTTGTGTTCTTTGTGAAAGACTCGTGACTCGATGTTATATCATCAATAACAATTCCTTCTCCTTTTCTAATAAGATTTAGTCAGGATACCATCATTACCATGAGGCTCTAACATCGAAAAACTAATTAAACCCCATTGCAAAAGACAGTAAGTCCCCTTGACTATAATTTCTCTTACGTTTTCCTACAAGAAGATCACCCCTATCTTCCCTCATCACTCATGATATTACTGTTTCCATCAAACCATCGCGTCTGTTTTCTGAAATATTTGTTTTGAAAATTCCATGCTTCTTTTTGTTGGGTTGAAACCTACAAAGTAGTATAAAGGATAGGCCATTTGGTGACTTTCGAGGAAGACCCCGGTTGCTTCCCTGCATAATGTCAGGAACAAACCCCCGATGTTCCGTAACTGAGCTGGAAAAGAATCTGTAAACCCTTGCAGAGCTCAATTCTACAGCAGTGAAAGGCAAAGTCAAAGAAGACACCCCGAGTTCTTTTTATATATATTTGCTAAGAAGCACTTACCTAGTATTTTTTAAGTCATTTCCATTTATAAATGTGAGTGATTATTATTGCCTACAGACAGCTAAGTCTATATAAGATCATCAGATTCGTCAGACTGCTTACTTGGAATGTTCAATATTTAAATGTGAACTGTCTTGAGGTGAACAGGAAATGAAAGCTGAATTACAATTCAGGTGAATAGGATAGAAAGTAATATTTAAGAAAAAGTATATCAAATATTTTTAAATAAACATATACCTCTTCATTATATGTCCATGCAAGTATCCGCCATTTACTGCACAATTCTGCGTTACTTTTTGCACGATTCGTGCGTTATTTTCCAATTCCAGCGTTACTGGAAAGATATGGTGATAGTGGTTGTTGCATTTTACATATAACACGTACCATGCTACGTCACATTGATTGCTTAGTTTACCGTAAAATACCGGTAAATATTGTGCTGCTTATGAAAGCTGGAGATAAAGTTTGCATTAGGATTTTAAAGAGGAAACGCGTAGTGTTGTGATCCGTTAACGTTGATGCAGGGATTTCAAAAGATCACTCGTATCTTCTCGACCCTTTCCGTCAACAGTTGGATTATGAAATAGAATAACATGTATGCAGGTTTACACTTTTCATGCTGTAATATTACACAATGGCGTCATATTTTTCTTCCATTCTGTTTCATGCAATTGATTGTATTGGCTTCTCAAGACAAATGATACTACAAAGAGCTGATGATACTAACAAGATATATGAAACAGCGAGCAAAACTGTGCAGAATATTTTTACATGAAATTAATACGCGCTGGAAGTAACTTGGAGGGACTAACTCAAACGAACTCAACTGACACTGATATTATGTTTGTTCATAAATATATCAGACGAGTGTAGATACAGGTCGTCAGGAAAATGACACCATCGTCTTTGAAGCAATAACAAAAGACTGTCCACCTGTCCACTTTACACAGTTACGTTTGTAAACGATGGGAAATATAGCCATACCTGATGCATTTTAGATGGCGTCTGAATATGACATCGTCAAAGGTGTTCTTTATTAAAAAGTGCTTGGTTACATAAGTTCTTTAGTCTGATCAGCGCATAAATTCCTTCATTCGACGGGCTCGAGCATAAAAACACGGCTATTAATGGACCAGCATTCTCTATGATTGTTGAGCTATCGAATTGTTAAGGAATCAAATCAGCTTACATCTTCTACGATCACGTGCTTGAAATTCTTTAGTAATCATCGTCGATTCTGACACAGTGGAAAAATCGTGTCATACGCCACGAATGGCCGCCTGCAAGTTTGATACACGACGTGTTAACTTTGGAAAGCTGCTTTGTTGTCCCCATAGTGAATAACAACACTTTGAATGGAGAATATGTTACACTTCAGCTGAACGGCAGTTGATAACTAGTTTGAATGAGACGCAGCTTAAACTGTATAATGTGATTAAAATGGTGAACAAATATGTGATGTCATTAAACCAGTTATTGATAGCGTCACCTCATATATGCTAAAATGTTGATTCTATGGATAACGGAATGTTCACTTCTGTGTATACAACATCCTCCTTATCTTACTCTTTTTATGATACAATGTTTAATGTTCCTGTTACATTGTTTGCATAAAAATCATCTCCCAAATTACATGATACCATCTCGAAACCTCTTACCCGGAAAGGTGAAAATTGATCAAAAGCAAACACTTACTCGGTTGTTACATCAACTGATTAACGAAGGAGACAGAATTGTTCTCAAATGTTATAAAATAAGAAATGCTATGTTTATTGTGGTCAATAATCAGTCATTAACATTTGCATTTAAAGTCTGGCTGAAGTAGAAAAACCGATTCTGGAAAAATGGTAAAATAGTACGACAAAACCGGATATGATGTAGAATATTCAGGAAATTGTCACGTGGCTGGATAATTTATTGCCATGAAAGAAATTAAGGAATACCACACATGGATAAAGCCGTCAATATGCACACACATGCATATACATATCATATTAAAGATAAAATAGCTTCATTGAAGTATTCAAGTGTCTTTTTTCATTTCAGTGTTCGAAGAAGTTCATGTCAGTATGCCTTCATACGGTTATATATGTTATCAATTTGTCTATAAGTGATGAAATGAATTAAAAGGATTTGTATTCTCATATATCTGGAATATGTATACATTGTATTAAAACTTTTCTTTATGCTCGTTGTTTTGAAGAACATTTTTTCCTACATGTAGTACAACATAAAATATCAACATCAGCATAAGCATGCTCATTATTTTACGCCTAACTATAAATAGGCCATTGTCGTCATAAATTTATAAAATAATACAGTTTTCACTATCATATGATAATTTTACATTGCACATCGAGACAAACAACATAGCATGTTATAATATCATGAACATGTAATTACAAAATAACATATGACACAAATTTTTAACAAAATAGCAAATCGCATCATAAAATTACGCCATAGCGTATACTAGGAGGCATACAATATAATAATTACGTATCACATAATAGCATAGAACATTAATTAATTTTCATGATCCCCCATGATTTCCTCTTCCATAATTGTTTATTTGCATATTTTCGAAATTTTGCATTTTTTATATATATTTGGGTGTAACAGGTTCTTTTCCGAATTATATTTATTGCGTAGCATTTTTCCTGTCTAATTGTTTCGGGCGTCTCTGAATATAAAGGGAAATTGTAATCCGTTGTTTCAGGTCTCTGATATGGTACTTTATTTTTAATCTACGACTTCTCTTTAACCTTCTATCTATCCTTGATGATTGAATTGTACGATTATCGTTCATGCTTTTTTATCTCACTGTCCGTGACCCTTCAAAATGCCCCCACAGTCACAAGTGCTCTTTTAAATGTTAAATCGCGACATTGATCTCATTCACGTTGGTAATCATATCTGCACGTAATTACCTGGAATCAGTTTTGAGTACGTTACCTTAAAGATTTTCCTCACACCATTAACAACTTTTTGCAGATTTTGCCGTTGTCTTAAAGCAAATTGTTAGCTAAAGCAAAACAAAAAGAAGAACCCAAATAAGATGAAGGAAGAGACAGTCTCGTACATGGTGAAAATCTTTGCTTGATGAGAAAATTTGTATATAAAGTGATAATTAAGTTATAAATGCGAGATAAATGCCGCCTCTTAGTATTTAAAGTACAATCATATTGTCGATACTTAATTGTTAATAGTCCCATTTTAGGAGCTTGTAAATGTAACGATACATTAAAACCCTAACGTACAGATCACTTCTTAAGCTTACTAAATTGCTGTTGACTTAACAATTCTATTTAATTACCGTGTACGATAAGCCTGCCATTTTTGGCACATCAAATTGGTAAAGAATGTTGTATATTAGGTAATGGAACATACTCCAACGTTTGTCTTCATCCCATCAACTCTGACGAAATGTGTCATACACGCTTTATGGTTTTTATTCGACTGTCTACGTAATAACAATCTACTAAATTACATGATACCTAACAGAAACCTTTTCATTGGAAAGGTACAAGGCAAACAAAAACAGGGAGTTAAAAACCTTGTAAGAGAACTTTTAAACGAGGGTGAGACACTTGTCTTTAGATTTGAAAAGCTGAAGGATGCTGTATATGTATATGAAAGCAATCGTTGCTTGGCAACAAGAGTGCAGTCGTGGCGAGACGAAATCGAACAATATGGCGTTTCAGCGAAGCTTTTTTTATAATGTGCTGTTTGAATATTGTAAAGACGATTCATACATGCCAGTTACTAGTATACTTTTTAAATTGTGATGTTTCAGCATTACTGACAAATGATACCAATGGTATTAAGGACATTGATAAATGGTTGCATAATTTGTTATCATAATGAACTGAATCATACCATATTATCCATTTTTTGGTAAAAGTATTGGAGAAACGAAATACAAATATATTTATGTCTGAATGAAATTACAACGTTTGTAAATTTCTCTATGTAGTTTCACATCTTGTACCAAAGGAACTTTATGAAAACCATACGGTTAATGCGAAAAAATAACAATAACGGATGTAGAATTGCTTTTCTGGAAGTAATTAATGGCAGATATCAACTTATGTACAAACCCGATCAAACCGAGTTTGTATTTTTCATGTAATTTTGTTGTGATTAATACTTCCGAGGGATTACTTTGTTTCAAGATTTTTATATCACGTAGTAACACATAGCAAACGGACACAACAGTTAATAATTCATTTCTTTTTGTATAGACGAAAGTACGAATAGAAAATAATTCAGCATAGAATTTTCATTTTGTTGCTCAAAAATATATTACAAATATATAATATACTGTGTATGTTTTTTTTTTCTGTGGCAAAACATTCATTGTAGCATTTGAAAGTTCTTACTAGTGATGATTCACTTTATTACTGGTCTTTTACTTTGTAAGATCATAATGGAACTGAATGGCGTCCGTATAACCCCTGCCTTTTAAGTTTCCAGCATTTGGCACCCGTCCAATCTCCGTGAATCCAAATTTACGCCACATTTTCACAGACGTCTCATTTGTAACAAATACTAAATTAAAAAAGCTAGCTCTATATCCTAGATCACGTGCAATTTTTAAATAGTTTTCTACCATAAATGAGCCTACACCACGTCCTCTTGCGGACTTCTTTACGATGAATCCCGCGTTACAGTTATGAGAGCACCTGCCCGGAAAATTTGGTTTGATATAAAACGCACCAAGAACTTCCTGCGTCTGTTTATCGTAGCAGACGTAAACATCATGCGTGAGATAATACGCCCGAAAATCTTCAACTGACGTCATGTCTTCCTGTGGATAACTATCACCTGAAAAAATAAGACATAGAAATATTATTTATGGCAGATAATACCAAAGCCAAGAAAAAATCTTTGTCACTGATTTTACAAATTATCGTGTTTCTGTAAATTTCAAATAAAAAAATAGTTTTTTGGTACTCTCTTATCTACGATAAGTAGAACTATTCTTACTAAGTGCAGGTTGACTTTAATGGTGTGCCCAAATTGTAAAGAACCTTCAGGCATAAATTAAAAGGTTTATTCAGATAATTTTGACACACGCATTTAGGATCGTGTATATCATTTCGATTAAAAAGCAAAATAATATCAGAGATCATTTTATTTTGTAAAATATAAAAGGTCTGATACAATGATTTTGATATGCCTTGCCTTTCTCCAGTTATCAGATATTTGTTGCCCATAACAACCTTGAATAAAGAAATATACTCTGTATATTACTAAATATATAAATATATTATTACTGTATTGTTGATCTGATAGCTTTTCATAAAAGAGCTTTTTTGATAACCAAAAAAGCTCCGTACATTATTTGAAATTGTATCAATAAACAATGTGAAGTATTTATGTTATTTGTTTGGTACCTTCTTCATTTACAATATATCTAAGAATTTCATTGGGATCGTTCTTTTTCATGAGTTTTATGGTTCTGTCATACAAGATCTAGAACAACTGTCTGGGTCCATCTTTATAATGTGTTTCTTTGGGCAGATAGTCCAGTGATACCGTCCGACTTCCCAGATTTTGATATGGTATGCGGTTGGACGGCCATCGTGTTTTCATAAAAGTTAGGAGGTTTCAACCTGTAATTAAGTCATATCGACAAATATAGATACCTTGGATCATGCTAACTGATGCAACATTGGACTAAAGCACATGTACTATGTTTTGTTCTTTTGCCACAAAGTTCAACACAGTTTGCATTGAAGATTGGAGGAATGAATCGTGTTATGTGGATTTATGACGTCCATGACATGCTCTCACAATGGTAATTCTGTACACTGAATGCTTACTTTCTTAAAAAATGTTGAACGTGTTCATTTTAAGTGGCACAATGCTCAATGTTCTAGCGTAAATTGATAGTGAACAGGTAAAGAAAATTGACACTTTGCCATAATTGTGCTCAATTGTATATTTTGCTATTGAAAAATAATCATAATCCACAATAACGATGGAAATGCAATAACGTTCAATTCTTAAAAAGAGTGGGTAGTCTTTTTTTATGCAGTAAAATTTAAGGAAAACAAGCAGCAGTTTTTAGACATGAGGACATTGTTTGAAATCCTGTATTAACAAAATTATTAGACATTAGACGCGCCAGAAGCTACAGGAATATCAAAGAAAATGTTTAAAATAAGTGAAAAATAGTAGAGAGCGTTATTTGAGTCTTTATGCATTGTATACCGAAATGTAGTGATGCCACTAAACCTTCGACGTCAAAAAAAAACTGTTCGTGTTAAGTTCTCATTTAGTTTTGGAATAGTACCGGTCTGGTAATAAGATGCGGCGGCCATGACAAAAGATATCATAGGACGCGTTTGCGACCAGCATGAATCCAGACCAGCCTGCGTACCCGCACAGTCTTATCAGGATCCATGCTGTTTACGATCAGTTTCTCTACTTGTAATAGGGTTTGTCAGCAAACATCATGAATCCTGATCAGACTGCGCCGCGGATGCTGTATGTTGGTTTTGCCATGGCGCGGCATATATATTCTGTAGCCATGTCACATAAATGTTCATCGATGTACCTTAGAACGACCAGATACTTATTTAAATACCTGAATAGATGTTATAGATTTGTTATTTTTCTGATTCTAAGATAATACTGTTTGTTTCTATTAAGTGTGTTTAAGTGCGGTTTGATCTTGGATGACGTGATCAGTGTTGCGCGTGGCACTAATGGATGTACTATTGATATAGATGGGCCAGCAGTAAGGAGGAATTAGCGCTAGGAGGCGAAATTTAATTGCCATTTTATCAGTGTCACCGATCTTGACTATAAATGCTTTATTTGTCATTGAGCATTGGCTTACAAATTTAGAGCTAAGAACTATACAATTGATTCATACATAGCATTATACGTTATTACATTTTGTGTGATAAGAAGCATTTCTGTATCTTGTTTCATGTCTTGTCTGTTTTGAAGGAAATAAATATCTTCAGGATTTAAATAATTGTTTTTGTTGTCTTTTAAAACTTGTCTTTTATAAACCAAAACCTTTATTTTTTTCTTTGGTAAATTATTATAGTTTGGCAACGTATGTCAGGTATATGCGGATTTTGCTAAAAAAACTGGTTCTTTTGTCGAACTAACAAGTTGCATTTCTGTTTATATGCGATAACTTCACCTGGTATTTTCGGTTTGAAAAAAAAAATTGAAGCATATATATGATTTATTTATTTATGTTGTAACCAATATGTAATGTGAACATATCATTAGATTTTTTTATTTCGTTAATACTAAAAAAAGTATTGCTATACCTAACTTTACGATAATTGTAAGTTTAGGAAAGATTTCAAAAATATTATATCAAATATACATTATACATCATAGGGCTCTGATAACGGAGCTTTATAATTACTTTAAAATTAACGTACTAAATTTAGTGTACAGCCACCTATGTACGAGCGTTGTATAGCAAACTTTTAGACATTGTCATAATGTTTTATTATGAAATGTCTTTTACATATAAGGGGTGAATTTGTGGAAATATATTTTGTGCTTTAATCGGCATGGACCAATTAAGCATATACAGTCATTATTACATGCTTGAAGATGGACGGGATTTCGGTTGAGACATATTCAGACGTACTTATGTAGTTTACATGGGAGATAAGTGACGAGGTATGTCTAGAGTACTTAATTAAATTAATGTGGACGGCACTGATTAATAATTAGTGGGAGGTAATTTCGCGTAAATGTGGGTTATTCGGGTTAGTGTTACGGCTATTTGTGGCTTAGCCTACGCCACCATGTGTGGTTAGAGGATAGACAAATGACACTCAATAACAGACGCCGAGTTGCTACACACGTTGATAATTTTATGTTCGAATTGATGTTGTGAGATTCATGAAATACGGTTACTCTCTTCACAGGCGTTGTTATCTATATTTATTGTCAGTGTACATTACCGATTTTCAACTGGCGTTAGTCATAATAGGACGCGTGAGCTGCTGCTTTGTTTGTTGTTTTAGATATGACGAAAGATCTTTCTGTACATAAATTAATAGGAAGATAATCTCGCAAGTAAGACCTACACACTCGTTTTGTTATGATTGAAAGTAAGTGTAAAGTTCGTATTCTGAGGTGATCATTATTGAAAGGAAGTTTTGAGCAGAAGGCCCGGTTATGTATATAAACCCAAATAGGTTAATCCGTTACTAAAGAGTATCAATGGGTATATTATTGGCTTAACTATTAAACTGTTAAATGCAAACGAAATTACCATGATTGTGTTATTAACTTTGTGATCATTTAGTAAACAATTCTAATGAGCATATTTAGCTTAGATCCTGAATTTTGTATAATATATATAAAGAGTGACATATTGCCTTCCTTGCAGTTGTATACACAGATTGTCAGTGTGACCAGTGCCTATTAGATTTCTAGCATGCATAGTATTGCAAAGTAAAATTCACTGGCACATCTTCATTTTAAATAGATTATGTATGGGTTCCAAATAGAGAAAAGACACAATAGTTTTTGTTTGGCAATGGTAGTGGAGAACATACGTCTTGAAACTGCGAATATATAGTTTTAGTAAGTATGTAATAAATTGTTTAAGCCTTTAAACATATATAAAGTCCACTCTTTATAAACTTCTTTATAAACCAAACCACGTGTGCAAGTACTTTATATAGAGCGGCTTGCATATGCACATGTACTTTGTTTACGAATGTTATCTTTAATGGGAGCTAAGTACGATTTAACTATTCTCTCTTTTTGGACTTAAAGGTAATGTCCCTTTTATCAAAGATATATTGATAAATGTCTGCTAACAGGATTATTTGGAGTATGAATTTTTGCAAGAACATATAATCTATAGGAGATATTTAAGTTTCTTCGAGTGGTATGACAATAAATATTTCACGTGACGAGTGGCAGTAGCCCCTTGTAAAATATGTTAATTTTCATACCACAAGATGAAAATAAATCCTGTATTACTAGAAAAAAATGAATGTTCTGTCTATTTTTTACTTTTTTTCTTTTTGACCTTGTGGAAAGGAAAATTCCCTTTTAATTTTGTGCATTGCCTGCATTTAGAAGAAAATAGTCCCGCAAGACACCAGTGAAAATATGGAAAATATGTTTCACTGCAGTGAAAAATATATTTTTACAGTGAAAACTTAAAAAGACGCATTTTATTTCATCAATATTTCCCAATATTTCATTTGTAAGTATATGATAAATAGAGTTATAATAGAATGGGAAGTATACCTACCTTATAATGATTTAACATGGGCATTCTTTTTTAATCTCACTTTAGCAGTGATTGTTTACCATGATCCATGCTTATATAACTGAGGATTTTTTGTTTGACATTTAAATACAGTTGAGAAAAAAAATAACAAAAATTAACGATCGTTTTATACCTTAATTGTAAGAAAAACATATCTTCTGTTTTATTTGGGTTAAAGTTAATCAACCATTGTTTACACTATTTTTTTAAGGTCGGAATTAAGAGTGCTTTCAATGTAAATCAGATCATTAGAGAAAACAAATTAAGAGCTATCGGCAGAAGATACATAAAGTTAGGTTGATAAATTGTGGAAAATATGAACAATTTACAGTGTAATAAACCTCTTTTATATACAGTGAAATTATGTTAATTTTGTTCGCTATCACGTTAAGCGGAATAAGTACTTGAAATATACTTAAAAAAAGACTATTTTTTATGGTGATGAACCAATAATTAATATTGCAAATGTTTAGGATAAAATATAAAACTACCTAAATAATAAAAAAACTACCCCATTCTTTTTAAAATTTGAACAATAATGATAAACCCAGAACGACATTAAAAGAAAGTACGTGGTTCACATGGATTATTGATTGATTTTGTATTGTAAAATATAAAATTGAATGATTTTCAACTTCGTTAATTGACAATTTCAACTTCGGGAAAATAAAATATTGAATTTGTAAAGTTGAATCCGTTAAGTTCAAAAGTTGAAATTGTGAATTCTTGAATTCCGTATGTTGAGTTAAAATTGTGTATTCACGAAGATGAAATCGTGAATTCATGATAGTAGAGTTGCGAATGCATAATGTCTCCTATACATTAACATTTAGCGTGATTTTACGCCATATCAAAATATTTGAAAAACCGCATAAATATGTGATAAATAGAGGATATTGAATAAGTGTAGGTTCAATAATAAATTATTGATAGATAGACAGATATTTGTTAAATGAAATAATATTATTCTCGACTTTCAATGGATAAACAAGTTGAATAAAAATGTATTATAAACAGTGTCTTCTTCGAAAAATATTGAATAATGTTTCTAGTCAAATTGTCTCCGAGGAAATCTATCTTTTATAATTATTCGAGATTTGCTTGTTACAAAGCAATCAAATTTTAGTCTAATTAAAGATTACCAAAATAATCATATTTCGCGACAACTAACCAACAACCATGTAATGGCCATACAGATTTACAATGAGCAACAGAATCGTTTAAAAAACGACGTTAAAGCAAGAAACGGTTTTTAAATTAAAATAACATTTATTTTGTGTCTTTTACGTCATTTTGATCAAATTCCACCAACTCTATCTTACGCTCAAAATATCGTTTATACGCAAACTAGCAATTAACTGGAATAACAATGCTTATCTTAACCCTGACCAAACTTAATATCTCAAATGGACTCGCCCATCTTCAAATCTGATCCAAAACCATTCATCATTTTTGGGAAATTTGAAAACAAATTTTGTCTGAATAGCGAACAGTGCAGATCATGATCAGAGTGCACCGATGTGCAATCTGATAGTGGCCTGTACTAATCGCATTGGTAACATCTGATCCCCGAGCGAGCTGAGGGTTAAATTAACTGATTAACAACAGCATTTAAATAGTGTACGCGTCTCGTATACACAATTTGAACTGCTATTTCAACATGATATTTCATAAAACGAACTTTGGATGCTTATTAAACAAAAGATTATTGCAAAAAGTTGAACATAAATTGCCTTGCTTTTTTTTACTATAAAATTTGCTATGGGAATCTTTACTGTTAATCCGCAATGTAAAAATGTGTTTGCAGGTTTTCTCTTATTAATGTGTTGATTACCTTATATAGTACATTTTTCCAAATATAACATATTACATGTTTACACATTACGAGTTTTATATCCACGAAATCTGTTACATCTTTCTATATGTTATATATTATATGTGATATGTTACAAGTATTTCGTTTGTTACCGCCGTGGGTTCGATTCGCGCAAGTGACTTTTGAGTTTTCATGTGAAAAAAGTTATCAAGCTACGAACATTCACAGTTGTTCTTCTCAAGTGTTTGTCCGTGCCTGAAATACTCCATGGATGGGAACCTGCGGTCTTCCTCCACCAGTTAAGATAGAATGTTGCAATGTGACCTATACAATAAGAGTAAATAATGTATATATTATTTCATTATGAATATGTATCAATGATACATTATCTGAGATTAAGAATGACAGAAAAAGTTTCCCGTCACAACAACAAATCTAATATAGATTCTTAAAAGCATTATGTTTAATACTGCAATGTTTACGTCATCTTGACGTTTTATGTGACGTAAATCTGACAGTTTTCCTGCGTGTCACGTAATATATGTCAATTAAATGCATATCAATATCAATAAAATAACATTAAGATGTTATTTCAGCTTCGAGCTCAAATTAAAGTACATAAGCATTACAAGAAGACTTATTTCAGATTAAAAGAACAAACTTGAAGTGTTATGAAAGCAGAATCATTAAACAGAAATGAGCTAATACGAGTAAATCTGGCTCCATAAAGTCTTCATTTCTTTATTTGCACATGCCTGAACCGTTGTTTCTAACTTATACATTTGAATCACACTTGAAAGGCACGAATATACATGTATATTTCGGTATAACAATAGAGAAAATCAAACTTTAATCATAACATTTAAGTGATGGGCATGCCGATAATGGGAGAAAACAATTCCAAATGTCATCAATAATACCGCGGGGCAACGCCAAAGAGCCACTACACAAATTCGGCAGTTTTGTTTTAAATGTTGGTGTAATTTTCTACTATAATTGGGCAGATTACAAATACAAAAGGAACATCACAAATGTAAAATATGCTACAAAAGCAAGTCTGCTTCATTTAGAATACGCTTTCTTAAAGACGATTAATGAAGTTTATTTTGATTGCATTTTTATTGTTCATGAACAAAAACATGTTTTTGCGACCAATAACAGCATAAACCAATGTTGTAGCCCAAGAAAATGCATTGTTTGGATAGATAAACCATGTCATACGCTCAATAATCTATATGACAAAACACTTCAAAGACTCACTTTTAACTGCCCAACTGTATGAATAATTCAAGAACGCAATTTTCTTAGGAAAAAGAAATGAAGCTTGCATGGCGGCGTAGTGTGAAGATTATGTCAAATGCCAAACACTTGTTGTGTTGTGACGTCGATGCTTTAGTTTCATAGAAACTTGCATTCTTTCATCTTGGTGTGAATTGTGTATGGTAAAACTTGGATACCACCATATAAAAGCTCATGAGCAAATTATCACTTAGAAATTTTAATGCCAATGTTATTTTGAAAGAAACTCCATTATGCACATTGTCATTCCATGCCAATGATTTATGACATTGAAGATATTTAACAGGCTTAATGAAAGGTCCATATGAAAAAAATCACTAAGAATCTTTAATACCAATGCCTTTTTGAAATAAAGTTCCATAAGGTATATTTACTTCCCATTGGCAATGATTTATGATATTGAAGATGATTAACAGGTTTCATGAAAGGCTTAATCAAACCGATCCCGCAACATTTCAAACGTTTTAAACGTTCTTCAGGGATTTCGTTCTCTATATTGCAATATTCTCAGTCGAATACATGATCCACACAATTCCACATGTTGACATTGATCTCAAGAGATCATTAAAATTCAAAACAAAAAACAAAGATCAGAATTGAGTCGTAATTACCGACTTTTACTGCTTTAGGCCAAATTTTACACAAGAAATGATCATACACGTATTTTCAACCACAGTCATTACATTTTTGACCAAAAATTTGCTACACACTGTCAACCGATTAACAAAAACATTAAATGTTTCGTGTCCTAGTGCTTCTGGGAATTTTGTCTTTCATTAGAAGTCTTTGTTACACAGACATTCAATTTAGTCTGCATCAGTACTAGTGCTGTGCAATAATTGCATCGCATTTCTAAACAGCAATTCTCAATCTTAAATGCAAAAGAAGAGTTTCAGTAAGCGAGCTGGATAGTTAATGTTATTGCCGATATTTAAGATGCAATGTGGCCAGTGATATATAAATATATCCTTATTCAAAACTCTGTAGGAATATGAGCTAGCAATCAGGTATAGTACTCGTCTATCAAAACATTCTTTAAACACTTTAAAGTCGTATTTAGTTATTTAACATTACCTGAAACATACACGTTTCACTCCCTAAACACTTCGAGTGAGACTAAAAAAGTGATAGTGCACCAGACCAAATACTGTATTCAGGGATATACCAGACAAAGCGCTCGTATGATTATATGCTTAAATATCGACATTTCACCCACCGAAATCCACTTTAAGACTCTTCAAACTGATTTATATACGATCATGAAAGAAAAATTTAAGAATCGGCAAAAAAGCGCTATTTTTTATACTCGTGATCATGATTTCTGCAAGCGTCTAGATGTACTGCTCTATCACTGTATTTAGTTAAACTGAAACACTTCACCTTTCTCTTAAATATACAAGTAGTAATCTACATTATGCTCTTGTGCTTTAAATATTAACATATTGGCATTTTACAGAGAACAAATTAACTGCAGTGTGTCTATTAGCTCCCCGGCAAAGAGAAAAATAGATGTGTTTAAATGCAACATGATGTACAAATTATTACAGAGTACAACATAAATTATTGATGTAGTCCATGAGCCTTTAACATATACGATGTACAACTGGCCAAAATACAATATAACTTACCCAAGACAGCAATATTGTAAAAGAGCACTATTGTTTGACTTTAATGACTCACTGCCAGATGACTAGTCATACTACTGTACTTCAATAACTACTTCCAAGATAAATATTCAAACATAAATAGTATTAACAAAGGTTAGGGCATTAAAGCAATTAACAACTTAATTTAGAAATCCCTTATGTAAACCTTAGTTTATGATTTTAAGAGATAATTAACCGGTAATGAAATACTGAAAGACTGCAACCTGAACCACCGAAATGGCGCTAAACATTACTAGAAGAATAACCTTTATTGGCATTAAATTTTAAAGCGGCGATACTTTTTTCCCAGCTATGATGTCAAAACACAAACTTTTAATTGTTACTTTTTAAAGTCAATGTCATTCTATTTCAAGAATGTATATTACGTAATGACTGGAGCATAAAGCTTTCGTAATGGACTCTAATTATAAATGGCACATGTCTGGGATGTCTTTGACGTTAATTTTGTCACTGATATGCATTTTCTTCATTTCAAAAATGCCTGCTTTCGTTTACTTCTAATAACAAACTATACACATGTGACTTGTCTCACAGACTTAAAAATGTTATAAGAACGCGATTGCTATGCTCTAGAAAGTACAGATATTATTCATATCAACGCTACATATCAACGCACTTTAGGTTCCAGAGTTCTGAAGGAGTCCACTGATTTCTGCTTAAATACTGAGTACTGACTTGACATCGGAATATTTGAGGTGGGTGGAGTTCTAGATGACGGCCGATTATAACATACATCAATCTTACCAAGTGCCATTTAAATTCTGCAAATATAAATAGCTCTTATAAAAATGTGATGCTTATAAGTGACAAGTGTGTTATTAATTTTACCCACTAAAAATATCTAAAAATTGTGTCCATGTAACAAAGTACTATATAGCACATAAATTGCGAATGTATTCCTAAAAATATAAGGTGCCTCGAAAAATATCCTGTTCTATCAGCCATTTACATGAAACCCATTTTAAATATGATGGGGATGTAATAAAATGCAGTTAATATTTTATTTCCAAAGAACAGTAGCAAATGTAGCAAAATGTAAACAATGTAGTATTTGACTTCCATATAAAATACTTATTACTATAACTGTACTTCTTGCCAAAAAAGCAAAAGATGAAAAAGATGGTTCAACTGATTGGATACTATAGAAGTAGACATCAAAATTAAGAAGCTTTCGAGAAATACAAATAAAAGCATAATGTGCCTTCAAAAGTATATTTTTTTCTCAGTTTTCTGCACTTTTGATATGCCTAGAGTTCCGCAAAGTATTGGATGTTCTACTCGTGCTATTCAACATCTTGGCAACGTTTTCAAGCAACAGGAGAAGATCGACCACGTTATGGACGTCCGCGCGTCACAATGCATGCCCAAGGCCGCTATATTTGGAACACTGGGTTCCACGTCGCGCAACTCGCTTCAAACTCCATAAGATACTGCTGGCTTAACCCTGGTAACATAACAACCGTACATTTGCCCAAACTGTGCACAATCACTTGCACGACGGTGGGCTTAATGGACGTCGACAATACGTTGGTTGCGTTTTGAGGCGACGTCGCCGAGTAAATCGTGTTAATTGGGCTCGTACACACCGACGCTGGCTTAGACACCAATGAAATAGCGTTCTTATCTCTGACGATTCGAGGTTTTCCATTCATCGCGCTGATGGCAGGATTCGAGTACACCGTAGGAGAAATGAACGTTATGCCGCGATCGTTTTAGGGGTAAGGGTTCTGTCTTGGTCTTGTCAGGCATTGAACATGGCTTTCGCACTAATCTCGTCGGTGTGGAAGGGAATTCGAACGCCTACCGCTACAGAGAGGAAATTCTTGCGAGGCATGTTATCCAACTGTTTGAGATATTGCCAATATCAATATTTTAAACATGCCAAGGGTCATACAGATAGGGACATTTCGAATTTCCTCAGGGCGAATAGCATTTATTAATGAGTGGCCTGCCCTTTTTAAAATCCCATTGGAATGTTGAGGCCTTTCTTTCAACGCCCCATTCCACCGTCAAACGTCATTCTGCTAAGCAAGCATTTAAGAATGGAACAATATTCCACAGCGGAAATCAATACGCTGATCCGTTCTATGCGCCAACGGTGCCAGGCAGTCCTTCATGCTGAAGGTGGTCATACCCGATATTAATTTGTGATTTTGTTGGGCGACCCCTTCAGCATTTTAACTACCATTTCCCTTCTTTTGAGCAAACCCTAAGCAATAATTTTTTCACCAACGAATCGCAATAAAATACTTTTTCAATCCATATAAATTTTCTTTTATCCTGATTTTCATTGTACATCTGCACTCAAACACAGGGGAAGTTTCTTTTTTGTTCAGTATATTCAAACTGTCAGTGCGTGACAGGTAAGGAAAACGGAACAGTGTCAAGACAAAATTTAACAATATATGTGAAAAACGAGCTGGTTGTAAATGTTATGCATGTAGTATAATATTTGACGAGTAGCTACCTAGAGTAAAATGGTTTAATCATTAATAATGTAACTGATATGCTACAGGAATCCGGTTGGATGATAAATGATCTCATATATGTAAAGAATGATATAAATAGTATATGACAAACAGCACACAAATCTATAAATAATTCCATTTAACATCGTGATTATTAGTCATACAATAAACTGCGAATATCTTATCCGGAAGTTTCAATTGCAGAAAAGAAACCGTTGCCGAATCTCTGTTGGAATTAGCTGGTGAAAAATCTGCCAATGTGTTGATGTTGGTGAAACAGGTAAAATTTTATGTATCATATTATCCATTTGATAAATTATAACTCTTCATTCTCTAAACGGCATAAATTTAAAACTGTGATTTATAAAAATTGGCAATTTTATTAAATGGACTAGTACAATGATATATATTATAGCTTAAAGAAAGAAAATGTTGACCACTGAAATACTACGATTGTATAAAGGATTGACTGAAGAAAAACCTGACAGTGTGTTGATGTTTGTGAAACAGTCACAATTGTAAGTATCAAATTATCTCTTTCATAATTCATCATTATCCTCTGTTTTTTGGTCATAAAATACTTTTAAGGTAGACCATGGGTAATGGGCACCATAAGGTACTGTAAAATTGACAACATAGGACAGTTATATGTCTTCAAGGTCAACTGTATGCAAAATTTAAATAAAATTTACCGTTTGGTTTATGAGTTATGGATATATTTCTAAACTAAGACTTTGCCATTAGAAGGGCTTATTTTCAGAAATGAAGAAACTCTAAATAATCTGTAATATCATCATTATAAAAAATGTTTTTCTATCACCTATTGTTAAGAAACAAATAGTAACATTCATGTAACAAATTACACAAGCACAATGTTTGTTTCTAAACAAAATGTTCTTAATATGTATATAAAATGTTACCCTACCCCACCCACTTTAAACACTAATTTTACCATTTCCCTATCTAAAATGCCTTATTCAAAATATTCCTAAAATTTACCATAATGAGGGGCTGTTTTCAAAAGTTTGCCTAAATTTTTTTAAAGGTATATTGGTTGATCCTGCGAAAAATAAAATACTTTTACCGTGTAGTTTTTATTTTATTAAACTTTAAAAATATCTGGTATCATATTTTCTATTTATTTTGTCATTATTTAGCAAATAAATACCTACACAAATTATATAATTTAAATCAAACCCTTTTTTCTTTCATAAGGGATCAGAGGGATACATAAAAAATGTTAAAAAGAAAAAAAAGAAAGAAAAAAAGTTGCCCCTTCTGGGGCTTGAACCCACGCCCCTCAATTTCAATGTAGTTTGCAAGCGATTTTAGTCTATTTGAATACTCTTCAAAGTGGAGGTAATGCATTACCCATGGTCTACCTTAAAATCTATATAGCAAGTGATTAAGCATATTGTTAAGTGATAATTAAAATTGCTGTATAATAAGGTTTCAAAATTCCATTTTCTTTAGTTCTGCCCATTGCTCTCTCGTTTAGGACACACGCATTTTTTTACTTGGGGACCATGCGGCAATTTTCATGGAATTGCACGAAAGTGTCACATTGAATAATCCGTGACAACGCCGTGTAAACACATCTGCGGATGTCTTAAAAATTCAAAATTTCACCATTGTGATGTTTAAATGTTTCAATGTCTGCTTGAGACGGTGCTAGGGGGCGTGAACGATAACTTAATTCCGTTCATGAACATGCTCAATCAAACCGAGCCTGCAACATTTTTATTTTGTCGTTTTCAGCGTTCTTTAGGGATTTGTTTTTCTCTTTTTAAATAAACAGTAAATCTGTATTTGAAAACCTTATAATTCAAGTTCAAAGCCATCAAATATAAATAAACAAGTATCTTATATATATTTCAATTAATTAACGGCTTTGTCTGCATCCGAAGAAATTTCACGGCCTTATACAATGTAATTCATAAGATAAATTGAAATAAATACCGGTATGCATTATTTGAACAATGCATTTTGAAGCGAATTCATACGGTTTTATAAAACGAGTGTAATATTCAATTTATCACAAGCCCTGGGTATACGTAGAAAACAAACTTATCGCTTAGATCATGATTATCATAAATTAAAATGTCAAAGCTATAAAGAAATATAGCACAAAATATAGTCCTATTTTATGTTTTGCAACAAAAACAAGTCTTCACTAGATCAATCCAGTTTTCGAGTAGCAATAATAAAACATGAAACGGGTAGACAGTAGAATTTGATCAATATGACGAAAATACAGTTAAATGTGTAAAAAAGTGTTGTATGCATTTGGACATATTAGGTAACCTTGTTAGAAAATTTATGTATTTGAATGGCAGAGTTTGTAAACTATTCTGATAAATATACATTCATATTTATTCTATCTAAGACTAATATTTTTAAAGTAACAGCAACAAGAGGGCAATGATGGCCCTGAGGTCGCTAACCTGTATATAGGCCCCCGGAGCGGGGCCAGTTTAAACCCCAGGGCTTTTATTTGAACAAACTTGTAACACCCATTAGAAGATGTTTCATGAGTTTCATAAGTTTTTACTTCACACATGAAAAACAATGACCTTCTTCTTCCCCACCACCGGCAGGGCCAATTTTAACCCAAGGGTTTTTTTTTTGAACAAACTTGGTAGACACCCATAAGAAGCTGTTTCATGCTAAACATTTAAGCTCTAGCTCATTGGGTTTTTTAAAATAAGATTTTTTAAGTTTTTACTAAATACATATAGTTAAAAACAATGACACCCCTGGGGCTGGGCCAGTTTTGACTCCAGGGCTTTTATTTGCACAAATTTGTAGACACTTAGTAGAAGATGTTTCATGCTTAATATCTAAACTCTAGCTATTTGGGTTTTTTCAAAGAAGATTTTTTAAGTTTTTGATATACACATATAAGGAAAATCAATGACCCCCTGGGGCGGGGCCAATTTTGACCCCAGGGCTTTTATTTGAACAAACTTGGTAGACACCCATTAGAACATGTTTCACGCTAAATACCTTAGCTCTAGCTCTTTGAGTTCTTTAAAAGAAGATTTTTTAAGTTTTTACTATATGCATATAGGGAAAATCAATGACCCCCTGGGGCGGGGCCAATTTTGACCCCAGGACTTTTATTTGAACAAACTTGGTAGACACTCATTAGAAAAAGTTTCTTGCTAAATATCTTAGCTCTAGCTCTTTGGGTTCTTTAAAAGAAGATTTTTTAAGTTTTTACTATATGCATATAGGGAAAATCAATGACCCCCTGGGACGGGGCGAATTTTGATCCCGGGGCTTTTATTGGAACAAACTTGGTAGACACTCACTAGAAGATGTTTCATGCCAAATATCTAAGCACTAGCTCTTTGGATTTTTAAAAGAAGATATTTAAAGTTTTTTTTTGTTTCGGTTGCCATGGCAACCAGAGTTCTGCATGGAATTAAATTCTTTGATTATTTTTTTAAGGTGACCACCAAAGGAACATTCCTGTGAAGTTTGGATGAAATTGGCTTAGTGGTTTATGAGGAATGTAATTTAAAGTAAAAGGTTACGGACGGACGGACTGACGCCGGGCGAAAAGCGATCACAAAAGCTCACCCTGTCACTTTGTGACAGGTGAGCTAAAAAACTGTTACCCGGTTAACTGGGCCAAAATATCTTTTACGATTTGCCACAGTTTATCTATGTCAGAGACTTTAATTGACAAATTTAAGTCCGTAAAGATGTTTGGCAATGTCATCCATTTTATCGTTTTATTACAGCAAATTGTATAATAAATAGAGGATATTGAATGAGTGAAGGTTTAATACAAAATTTATTGAACGAGTTGAATAAAATCATATTGTTTTATTCAAAGAGTTCAATAAATTAAGTATTGAACCTACACGAATATAACATTCTATTTATCACATATTCAAAAAGAGAACTGTTAAAGTTAAACCGAGTCATTTTTCATTGAAGCGCCTATAATGTAACCTTAACATTAGCGTGCTTAAACGCTATGTATGAATAGCACAAATGACGTCACATCAAAGTGTTATTACACTAGTGTAATATCGTTTTTATTAAATGACTTTGTTACACTCCTGCGGTTTATGTGATAATAGATCTTTTTACATTTAAGCTTATGTTGGACATATCATCATTAAATCACAAAAAAATGAAATTCAAACGATAAGATTCTTTTTTAACAGATTCTGCTGTATCATTACTCAATGTCATATTTTTTTTTTCTTTTAGCTCCACTTTTCGAGTGAAAGTGAGGGCGCTCGTGCTGACGCTAGCTTAGTTTTTAATTTTTCAGAAAATATCTTGGCCCTTCACTTCAAACTTGGTATACGTGGGTTGTCCCAATATTCTTTGACAAGATTGTTTAAAAGCTAAATAATATAGGTACGAATTTGATATTTAAATATGTTATAAATTCATAAAATTGAAACATTTCCACAAGAAAAATATCAATAAACAACAAAAATATGCCATAAACACCACGGCAACTATCTGAATCACGGCGCACGTCAAACGTCAAAGACGGAGTTAAGTCTATATAAAATAGTGAAAAACAGAATACCTAAAGAAAGCCAAACACGGCAAAATTGTAAAATGTTGCAGGCTCGGTTTGATTGAGCCTGTTCATGGACTGTAATGGAAAGTGTAAGTTTCCGTCCACGCCCCTTAGCACCGGCTTAAGCAGAATTCAATAGTAAACACAAAAATGGTGAAATTTTAAATTAAAGAAATATCCGCAGATGTGTTCATACGGCGGTTATCATGGAACCTTCAATGTAAAACGCCTTTTTCAAATACTCTTAATGGCTTTCAACGCAATAATGATGCAGCTTTACCCATAAATTGTCAATTACAGACTTAAATCATATGGTTGTCAATGTAAGTTGAATGTTTGGATGACATACATTAATGTTTGCTATACTCGAACTTCCGGTCTCGTTGCACCTGCTATTAGCTGTAGGAAATAGGCGACGGAGATCGGTCTTCCTATTCGTGTTTTCCTTAATTTAGCTTTTTGTATCGCAGAACTATGGTTCCGTTTATGCCTTTTGTAAACAAATTCTAGGATATGTTGCTTAACTGTTATATTTAGTATATTTGTTGAAAATCGTAGCATATGTCATCTCGAAATAGTCACGAAACCTGAGTGACCTGTTCACTGCGCCGCAAATTCTTCGAACGTCGCCGTTTTAACTTTCTTTTTTTCTATGTGATATTTTCAATTATCCGAATCTTGTTCGTTTTTAAGTTATTTACATAAAATTTTCTGAGATGATGTAAACATAGCAGCATAGGAAGTCAACGTGGCATTGTGCAGACACATCATTAGATATTTGAAATATACGTAATTAATTTTAGCCCTATTCAATTAGAAATTAATCCATATATTTTAATGATTACATATAATAATTATGTACAATTATTTGCAGTACATTTTTTTACATATTCTTCGATGTTTGAAAATTGTTTTATAAGCATAATTATATACATATATATATAATTTCACTTATGTGTGGTATACAACCTCAATTACAACATACAGGATCTTTAAGTAATAAACTTAACGGTTATATGTGTGAATTATTATCTATTGGCGTTAAAATAAAACCGTCTTTAAATTGGTCACGGACTGTTGGGACAACCCTCGTATATGTTCAATATGTTTAAAACGTCACACCGCAACTCAAGGACAGATTTAAAATACAGTTTTACCAAAGTATACCCATTTATCATTTTAACCCTAGTTAATATCAATGCAATTCGTCACTTAAATTATCAGAAGTATTCTTGCAGACTTGACAATAAGCGTTAACAATCGGAATGTATTTCAGAAGTGCAGGTTACAAGGCTTTTAATTCATTTTCCTTAATTAATCACACTTTATCGACTTATGATTTCTATGTTATCATTTTATTCTATGTACAGTAATAAAATAGCCAACGTCGAAATTCATTTTACTGTATTTTTCCATTTTTTTATAAATACATTTGGATTTTTCTCTCAAATATCATCAAAGGTACTCTCTTTGAATTCGAAGACTTGTTCACTTTCGGAAGAAAGTAAGTCTGCCAAGCACTGTTGAAGAATTTTGCCTCATTTATACTTTGTTTTTATCTTACTATTCAGAACTGAGGAATGTGGAACGTGCTTTTCGAGGACAGGTTTCATTTACATTTCAAAATAATGGCGTCCTATTTTTCAAATTTGCTTAGCGAGGCAATGGACTGTATAGGCTACTCTGAAAAAATTATTAAAGTAAGAGCGCATACTTGTAAGGAGATTTTTGAAGTTGCCAGTCAATCCTACCTGATGGAAGCAATTCTAGCCGGAAGTAAATCAGAAGGAGTGGTACCAATTCACGATAGTGACATTGACATTATGTATGTTTCACCATTCTGCATTTGTGTTGATCACGGTCGATTAGAGGATAACATTATCATAATTGAAACAGATATGAATGATTGTCCCTCGGGATATACCAAATTACGTTCATTGGGTCTTTGTTATTGCTTTGGCATACATTTAATGATAAATTCAGACAATATGGATTTCACTACGGCGATGCCCGATATTATGATGTATAGAAACTCCCGATATTTTCCCGATAATAACCCGTATATAAACTCATATAAACAAGTAAATAAAACAACATCTGGACCTGCTGATCTGGCAAATGGATGGCAATCTAAAATTTTAGGCCTAATATGTGACGGTGTTTCAATCGACTGTGTTTCTGCAATACGCTATTATTCTACTAAACTCTTGCAAAAATGGGCAAAGCGTAATAGGCAGTTTGATTGGCCGCCGCACGATGTCATAGAAGACGTTTCAACAACAGAAGGCTACATTGTACCTTTTGGAAATAAGTTAAGCACAGGTCAAAATCTTGAATGGAGAATATGCTTTACTACTGGGGAATGTAAATTGGTCGCCAGTTTTAATGCAACACAACTTAAGTTGTATGTTTTGTTAAAAATGGTTGTTAAAGATATCCTGACACCAGCAGTTGACTGTGTCAGCTCCTACATGGTGAAAAATGTTGTATTTTTGGTAATGGAACATACTCCAACATTTGTCTTTACCCCGTCAAATCTGGCGAAATGTGTCTTACACGCTTTGTGTTTTTTATTGCACTGTCTTCATAATAACAATCTACCAAATTACATGATACCAAACCGAAACCTTTTGATTGGAAGGGTACAGGGAAACCAAATAACAGAACTAAGACACCTTGCAAGAGAACTTTTAAACGAGGGTGAGACAATAGTTCTTAAATGTGAGAAGCTCAGAAATGCTATATATGTAGCTGGATGCAATCGTAGCTTGGCAACAAGAATTCAGTCATGGCGAGACGAAACCGAACAGTTGTATATGCTTTTGATCTTAAACTCGGTAAAAAAATACAAGAGCTATTATAAATTGCAGGGGTTCTCCGGTGTTGATGGGATGATTGAACTTATGAGAAACCACTTATACTGGCATGTTGCCCGTAGACTTGCGTTTGTCTATGTAAGAAATGGTGCCAACGCCTATGAAAACGTGAGAGCCTTGTTGCACAAATTGTTATCATAATGATTTGAAATATTCTGAACAATCTAAATATTTCATTTTAAAATTGCGTGTCAAAGTGGCTTTTTAGAGAACTTTATCTTACTGTGAACTTCAATTACAGCGAACACGGCTATAGCGATATTCTGTTTATTAGGAACAAATTGTTTGGGCCCGAAGTTTGCCTTTCTTTATTCGTTGTAAAAAAAGTGATAAATATCTTTATAACCACCACAGTATGTACGATACTGTAAGGAATTCAAATTTTAGTCAAACGACTCTGAAGGTAGCATTATTTCAGACTAAAAATGACCTACCAGCAAATATTTTCCGTTGTTTTCTACGTTCGTTTCAATCGGCACGGATTAAGGGCCGGTAGAATATATTAGCCGCTATTTCATTCCAGAACGGTGGTGGTGGTGTTAGTTGTTTGAACAGTCTCAATCAAACCGTGCCTGCAACATTTTCAAATTTGCCGTGTTGGACTTTCTTTAGGGAATCTGTATTTTTCTATTTTACTTAGGATCACGACAGTAAAAAAATCTGGAAACGCAGTGATCCCTCGGAAGCATTAATCACAATCACAACAAAATTACATAAGAACTCGGTTTGATTCAGTCTGTACATAAGGGGTAATGAATAAGTGCAACATCCCTCACGCTCCCTAGCACCGGCTTGAGCGGTACTCAATTTTCAAGAGCGGTACTCATTTCTCAACACTTAATAGTGCTGGCTTCAATGATCCCGAAGGATCTGAATAATATAATAACACTGAAGTGATGTACGGGGCAACCTTTTACAGCTGCCACACAGCATTTGACACCTGCTGTAAGCCACATTGAATTCACCAGAGCACAGTTCAACCACCGCATCGTTCCTGGGCAGGCTGTCAAGCAGTTTACCAGTACTAGTTGCCTTCACTTTCGCAAGGAACTAAACCTTCTGTACATTCAAGAGCAGAGGTACAGTACGAATGACCGTAGAAAGGATTTTATGATCAATCACAACGAAAGTGACCTGCGCCGTCCGGGAATCAAACCCGGGTCAACGCTCTACCTATTGAGCTAACCGGGCGGCTTTCATTCCAGAACTTGCAGGCTTACAGTTTTTATAGACAACAGCAAAGAACTGCAGATACAGGAAACAGATTTTGAATGTCTACATGAGTTTGCTATAATCAGGGCTTACTGTATAAAATTCGATCTCACTTCGGCTCTGTTCGTGTAGTTTACAAGAATTAATATGGAGTATACATGTATATATCTAATATTATGAACGGTCACACTAGTTTAATGTATCGTCACATCCGTTGTAGCACAGTCGGTTAGTGCCTTATATATTAGAGGTCTATGGTTGAATACCAAATTTTGCCATTATTTTGGACCTTCTTTTCTTTTGTTTGCAAAATTATCTACACGAATATGAAACACTTAACTTAGAAACATTGTTTTGTCCCGTTTTGTATTGTATTTTACGGCAGTGGAATCAAATTTATTGATTTTAATCTGAGTGAATTTTAAAAATTAATTCTTACACCATGTTATTTAAAAAGAGTATAGACTTTAAGTGCAAAACATGTTAAAATACAAAACGAACAACATCAAACACAATCAAGATAGAACATGGCCCTACGCGTCCTCGATATGACATTTAGGAATTATTAACCCGTAGTTTGCCCTATTGCGCTTTAACAATCATTATAACTTTTTCATAGGCACATATTAAATTTAACAAATTACTAAAAACTTATCGACGTGTACATTGACTGTATAATCAGTATGTAATTGACATGTTAATAAAATCAAGCATTATATGTGTTTATGGTATAGTGAATGACAATATTATATTCAAGGCTTCATAATTTCTTCATCATTTTTTGTGTACGTGAAATACTTGTAAATACAGTATAATATTATTCACTTCTTACTTTACATCACGTTTCATCGCATTGTAGTTAGTTGCATAGCAACTGCAGTTTCCTTTTAATGAACTAAAAAACCTGTTATTCTTTGAATTAATATTAGTTATAAAGATCGTTGACAGGTTATATGGCCCTATATAAACGGCTATTTGTAAATATAACCCGAGCCGTTAGGCGAGGGTTATATTGCAAACAGCCGTTTATATACAGCCATATAACCTGTCAACAATCTTAATAACGAATTTATAATACAGCAAGCATCATTTTGAGTGGAAAAAATAAGATTTTTTCATGAATCGACAGCAGCCGTGTATATAAAACTATATAAACATCACGATTATCCAATGAAAAATGACGTTACAAACGTGCAGTATTATAATATTATTTATACATGTATGTTAATTTTGAAATTTTATTATTAAATATTCTTATTTGTTTTCAGTCACAGTTACACTGAGCTTTGCATTATTTGTATAAAGCTGCGTTAATATGTTAACTTGTTAGTATTCAGAATGTTCTCCGTTCATTTTCGGGGACACACACGCAAACAGTTGCTAGATACAAGCGTCAGTTGTAATAGGTAATTCGTTTGGTGTAATATTTGCCACAAATGTGTATATAGAATTGAGAATTAATATCTTATTAAGCTATGTTTTAGAAAAAGAATGCTGTAAAGTTTTTTAAACGTTTAGTTACAGATTTTCAAAGCCTGCTGACAGAACATATTATTTATTAAGGTAGAACGCGACACTTTGCGAACTTTCAAGTAGCGTCTTGAAAATTGGCATGCAAAAAATTGACCATATTTTTGATTGGATTTCGTTAATTTTATTTCAATAGTTTCAGCCAATTTTTGTACACACGACGTCAAAGTTGACCATCAAAGCCCGTTTTTGAACATGACGTCGTTGCGTATCCTTGGCAACTGTTACAGGTATTTCAACGCCATTTGCGGACAAAATATCTTAAATCCTACAGCATTCGACGGAAATTATTTTTTCCTTTAAGCAGATATAAAATTTATTGTTTCACACTGAAAATTGTTTGAGTAATGGAAAGAAAATTGGCAATTTTGTGTAAAATTTGACGTTCAGTTTAGCCGCAATTTTCGGCTTTTAAGCGGCTTATTAAAAAATTCCTGAAATAAATTTTTGATTTTTTTCTTTAAACGTCCTTTAAAATGTATAAAAATAAATAAAAATATTAGGGGGTCACCGACTCAAATATTTCAGTACACGTGATTTTATTTCCCCCACCCCTTTGGATAAAAGTCACGCTATCACGGGGCGTTTAGTTTTTTGATGTTATTAAAGCGATCGCCCTGTGTTAAAATCCCGCTTTTTACGGCATTTTACGCCATTATGACCACTGCGGAAAATATATGGATACAATAAAGGGTACGGAATTCCGTATATCATAGATAGACAGGTAAAAATAAGTAAAATTTGATGTACGGGACCGTATATCATGCAATACGGATATGACTAATATACCGTGATCCGTACACTCGTAATATGCGGGAACTTTGAATGAAGTCCGTATTTACTAAAATGCGTATTTTTTTTAATTACACGGTCAGATATTACCAAAATATGATATTTTTCTTGTAAATACAGATTTTGTATATAAAACAAAGAATAAAGTTGTAATTCAGAATTACCCACGTTCTACAAGAGGAAAGAAATAATAGTCTGTTCTGACATGTGTCAGAATAGCATTAAATAGTAAAACTTTGAGTAAAATGTAATATTTCTCGGTTTTATTAACATGTCAGTTGCATACTGATTAAATAGTTTATTTCGTTAACCTGCATGGCTGGTGTTAATATCTTTGCACATATATTTCTGATTTTGTTGTTGCAATTTTGCATTTATCAAATAAATAAACTTGAGTTTAAAGGTTATTACAAGACTTAGTTTTCAATATAAAGTGATTCATTAGGATAAAGATCACTTTCCAAAATGCATAGTTTATACCAATGGATATCCAAGTATCACAGATAGCTTAATAATACTAAAGATTGATGCAGCTTCCTCTCCTAATCTCTTTTAACTTCTGTATTTGTAATTTAAACTTCAAGTTTCCAATATTTGGCAATCGTAAAATATCC
Organism: Ruditapes philippinarum; assembly: GCF_026571515.1. Taxonomy (NCBI): domain Eukaryota; kingdom Metazoa; phylum Mollusca; class Bivalvia; order Venerida; family Veneridae; genus Ruditapes; species Ruditapes philippinarum. The sequence continues at coordinate 337,739 of NW_026867088.1, forward strand.
GGTTATCAGAGATTATGCCACATTTTCACAGAAGTCGTACTTGTTACAAAAACTAAATTGTCAACCCGCGTTAGAGTTTCATGTATGAAAGAGCACATACCAGGTTAATTTAGTTTTAATGTAAAACACGCCTAGTACTCCTTATGTACGTTTATAGTAGGAGACGTAACAATCATGCGTACAAAATCTTCAAATTACATCACATTAAACAGCAGCTAAGAAACTTTCAGAATATCATATTTCTCATTGTCATATGTAAATAAAGTGTCAACGAATTTCTAATAGTTTCAGTTTCAGTTTTGGTTAAACCAAGGCATGTATTATGCAACTGGATACAACAAATTATTTAACAGAAAAATAACGATCATAACAGAAAATCACCAGATATAAAAAATACAATTGTGACTAAGTAAAATAAATAAAAATCAAGAGACCAATACTCATTTACAATGCAACAAACGGGAAAAGTAATGGGGAAGGAGATGTATTATCTAAATTTTAATATAATTTTTTTTTTACAAAAATAGAGATAGTTTAAGTAGCGTTGTTTTATCAAAACTTTTCATTATTCAGTCAAGTTTAAACATACATTGAGATGAATGTAAAAACTAGAAAGAAGAGATTTACTTCTACTGTTAATAAAACATGTACATTCAAATAAGCAGTGGAATCCATCACCAATAGCTTGATGTGGACATAAGGAACATCTGCGATAACTGTCAGCCTTTTTCAACGGGTAATAGGTGGTTATTTGTTCTAAATTTACACAATTGTTTGCCTAATTTAAATGGAAGTACATGTAGATATGTTTCTAAACAATTTGCAAACCTTTTAACATATACTTGTACAATGTACGTAAAATATCATTCATTACTTTACCACGTGTACAATTAAACGGCTTGCATTTACTGTGTTTACATTTTAATTAATTGAAGGGAGTAAATTAATATCTGATTCTTTATTTTTCTCAATTTGTGTAACGTATAATATGACTTAGATGTCTAGTTTTAACAGAATGCAACATAATGGCGAAGCATTTTAACTTAACACAAATAAGGACAAAAATAAACTCAGAACCATTTGATAAAATCATACGTAAATATAGTTACATTGTTTTTGCTTACATTCAATTACGTACCTAACAAATGATTAAGTTTTAATAAATCTTTGCTTGACAAATACACAATAAATTATTTTTGAAATAAATAACCCTACAATAAATAAGCCTTACCAATTACAAAAAGTATTCGGTTTGGTGTTTTCTTTCACTTTTATCTTCTTTTTACCTCGCTTAAAAGTTATTGCACTTCTCAACGTTCGATCCCCTGCAGTTGATGATCAAACAAAGTTAGAACTTAGGCCTACGATTTTGTTACTTTTTACAGCACCATGCAATACTTGACAGCTTGTTTATCTGAATGTTATATTTATGACGTATTTTTCGTTCACTTAAATGTTATCCAAATCTGCGACGCAAAATGTATTTTACAACGAAAATGTCAATGATGACATTATTCAAAGGCGGCCAAGTATGAACTTGAATACAAAAATATATACCATAAATACCATAAAGGTACTTGTAACTTTAAAAAGAACAGAACATACGTTTTATTTTAGACTTGTACATAGTACATCACCATGCAAATAGATAAATAAAACAATTATCATGTCACGTGATCAAATTAACACAAACTACAATGTAATTAGAATATTTAATAGAAAGTACATTGTTTACAAAAAGAATGTTAAGACATGTAATAAGTAAGTATTTTCCCAATCATAACAGTAATAGATATCCTACTGGCAACCTCACAGGATATTGTTTACTATATTTTACAGAGGAAGGTTCCATGCTAGGTCGAGTTAAATAAATTCATTTTATCCGACGATTTCCATATATCTTGTACTCGAGCTACACAAATATAAATTTCTATTTATCACTTACTGAAATAAAGCAGTAAACAGTGTAAAAACATGTTTTTTCCACAAAAAGGCCTAGTATTTACGTTAAGCATAACTTTATACTTTGTATTTGGCGTCTCAACACCTGCGCAAGAATGTGAAACCTCTTTATTTTTTTTATCTTAGATGAAAAATTGTGTAAGCAGATTTTCTTTCATTTTTGTGTTTGAACTGTTTTGATAAGCTTATAAGTAAAACCAAAATAACGATACCTTGATTACAATAAAAAGTGTTAACCATACCCTTACTTTGTTTATACTATACTTTTAGTTCATCTACAAAATGTTTCACCATATCATTTATTATGTATTTTCCTTAAGTTATAAAGCATATATGTTTCCAAGCATAACATATTACGTTAACACATTCACAAAATCTTAAAATTTGTTCTATATGTTATATATTACATAATCAGTATGATATATTACACTATGTATTTCGGCTGTTACCGCCGTTGGTTCGGTTCGCGCCAGTGGTTTTTTAATTTTCTGTGAAAAAATTATCAAGCTACGAAACATTCACTGTCGTTCTTCTCAAGTGTTTGTCCGTGCCTGAAATACTCCATGGATGGGTACCTGCGATCTTCCTCCACCAGTTAAAATTGAATGTTACAATGTGACCTATACAATAAGAGTAAATAATGTATTTTGTGTTTCATAATGAATATGTATCAATTATATATTATCTGAATTTAAGAATGACAGAAAAACTTTTCCATCACAACAACAAATCTAATCCATATTCTTAAAAGCATTATGCTAATACTGCAATGTTTACGTCATTTTGACGTCTTTATGTGACGTTAATCTGACAGTTTTCTTGCGTGTCACGTAATATATGTCAATTAAATGCAGATATCAATAAAATAACATTAAGATGTTCTTTCAGCTTCGACATTAAATTAAAGTACATAAGTATTATCCGAAGACTTAATTCCGATTACAAACTTGGAAAGTTATTAAAGCAGAATCATTAAACAGAAATGAATTAATACGAGTAAATCTGGCTCAGTACAGTTTTCATTTCCTTATTTGCACATGCCTCAACCGTTGTTTTTAACCTTTACAGTAATCTGTGCTTTGGATCACACTTGAAGAGCACGAATATATATTTCGGTATTACAGTAGAGAAAATCAAACTTTAATCATGGGCATGATGGGAGAAAACAATTCCAAATGTCACTAATAATACCGCGGAGCAACAGTTTTGTCGGTTACACAAACACTCACGAAATAACTGTAAACTGTCACACACTAATCTTAGAAATTGTTCATTTACCCATCTTTACCAAACTAACAACCACCATCACCACCATCATCATCACCACCATCATCACCACCACCATTACCATCATCATCATCAACAAAAACATCATCATCATCAACATCGTTACCAACAACAACAACAACAACAACAGCAACAACAACAACAACAACAACACATTCACTATGTGAAAACGCCCCTTTGCAATTAAATTGTGATCAATGGGTAAAATCTCCATGGTCAAATTTACTATATGACATTTTGTCTTTACTTAACCAATTAAATACAGCTTTTCCTGCAATCTGTCAATCAGTAGACTGAAAACGGTTAAAACAGATTGGTGTTGATGCAAGACAATACAGAAATTTAACTATTCTAAGCATATAGAAGCGTACCCAGCTTAATCTATATATTTAATTTCCTACTTTTTGTTAAGGAAATGGTCGGTCGTAAAATAAGCATATCTGCTGCAGCAGTGATATACAGAACAGGAAAAAAACAGAATCCCTAAAGAAGGTCCAACACGGCAGAAGTTTTACAATTCCTTGTAAAGTGTTCCTGCCATTTATCAAGACACGTCTAAGAATTCATGTCTTTGTTACATCAACTATATGAACGGTTCAAACAAAAGACTGCCAAAATAAAAGTGTCAAAAAACATTCGTCACATATTTTAATAATGTTGTTAAACCAAAGAAAGATGCTTCATATTAAAATTTTGCATTTAAAAATGAACAAATAATGCATTTCTAGATAAGATATAGAACAAAATGCCCAAAACTGTTTGTTGCAGAATGAAGATAAAATTTTGGGCAAATTTATGTGAATTTGCGAGAATTTAATCATACTTTAAAATGATTACCCTAAAATTTTTGTCGGACGGTCAATCTCATGTAATAATAAAAATAGAGAACAACTCTTTTGACATTACACTGTTATAAAAAAGCAATTTTGTTTTCAAAATGTTCATGGTAAATTTTTGATATACTTTCTGAATGTTACAAAAGACAAATTCGAATAGTTACCATTATTATCCCTATACTTTAAAATGTGCTATTCTGTTCTATTATGCTGTCAAAACCACAACAATACAATTAACATGCTGTAACCTAAATCAATTAGACTTTTTAATCAGTAATGAGCCATAACACAAATTAAATTCGGTAGTTTTGTTTTAAATGTTGGTGTAATTTTCTACTATAATTGGGCATATTACAAATACCAAAGGAACATATAGCTAAAGTATTTAATTTAAATTGTAAATGACATACGCCTGGGAATATACAAAAAATGTTAAATTTGTCATATAAGCATGTCAGCTTAATTCAGATTACGTCTTCTTTCATTTCTGTTTTAGAGATGATTGATTAAGTTTATTTTGCTTATATTTTTATTGTTTAAGAACAAAACATGTTTGTTCGAGAATGAACAGTCAGCATAGGTGCTTAGGTTGGTAAAACATCTGATTCTTTCAATAAACTGTATGATAAAAATACTTCAAAGATTAGATTTTTACAGCACAATTGTGTAATAATAATAATAATAATAATAATAATCATAATAACAGAAGCAACTTTGCATTTCGGCGTAATGTTAGGCTTAATTAAAATGTCAAAACACTTTCTACTTTGTTGTGTAGTCCATTCTTTATTTTTAAAGAAACTTGTAATTTGCTATCTTAATTTGAATTGCGTAAGATAAAACTTGAGTGTCACCATATGATGGTTCATCAGCAAAAGTTCCTAAGATGTTTTTGATACCAATGCAATTTGGGAAAAAATCTATAAGGCTTATTTTCTTCCATTGCCAATGATTTATGATATCGAAGATGCTTTACAGGCTCCGTGCACGTGCTCAATCAAACCGAGCCTGCAGCATGTTCAATTTTGCAGTTTTGGCAATCTTTAGGGCTTCTATTATTGTCTATATTGGATATTATAAGTGAAACAAAACATCGACACAATTCAGCATTTTTTGTTTTTGCTCTGAAGAAAGCATTTAAAATTAAACAAACAATTTGAGCAAAGGCCAAAATGAATCTTTTTTCACCGACTTTAATAGCTTTTAGCAAAATTGTAAACTAGAAATAATCATACACGTACTGTCAAGCACATTAATTACATTTTTGACTAAAAATTGACAATACCATGTCACTGATTAACAAGAATCTTTAAAGTTTCCTGTCCTTGTACTTAAGGGAAATTTGTCTTTCATTATATGTCTTTGTTACACAGCAATTCAATTTTAGTCTGCATCAGTGCAATTCAATCATTGCATTACATCTATAAAACATTAATTCTCAATCTTAAATGCAAGAAATACTTTCAATAAGCGAGCTGGCTAGGTTCCTGAAACCTCAAACTGGAAAGTTCATGGTGGTCTTTAAGCTATGATGCAATGAGTGGCCTGTAATATATAACCATATCTTACCGTTCTATTAAAGATGAGGATCAAGCAACATGTATATTACACGTGTATTAAAACATTCCTGTTATCAAAATTAGTTAAAATATATATGTTTCACTACTTTAACACTTCAGCTTTCAAATTTAATTAATAAACAAGATATTGCAACTACCAATAATCTATATTATACTCATATGCTAAAAGTTAAGCACATGGTACCAACATAATAACACATTATAAATTTCCTCTGACAGATAGGTAAATGAGTACATGTATAAAGTCTATGATCTATTAACTTATATCACAGCTTTTCCTCATTTTTACCTATAAACGATTAAAATAGATGTGTTAAGATGCAGTATGGTATACAGATTATCAAAATATATTATAACAGAGTAGAACAGAAGTTATTGGATGTGGTTCACCAACCAACAACATAAACGATATATACAACGGACCAAAATATAATATAATTTAACCTAGAATTATTATATAGTTAAAGAGCATCACTGTTTTTTTGGAGTTAACGACACATTTCCACATATCTGGTCACGGTAATATAATATTAAATACTAAATGTTTAAAGAATACTTGTATTCAAATAGGTTGGGGCACGATAGCAGTACTTTTCGTATGAAATTCCTTATGTGTTCACAGGAATCAGAGGAATGACCTTGATGCAATATATTTCGAGTTTTCTCTGAACTATAATATACTTTCGTAATGCTCCTAAACAATACTCAAAGAATAACCTTTATTGCCTTTAAATCGATAGTCCAAGCCATGATATCAAAACACAGACTTTGATAATTGTTATTTTGAAATGTCGTTGTCATTCCATGTCAAGAAAGTATATTACATAACAAAAGGAACATAAAGTTTATTTAACAAACTTTAACTATAAATGACATATGTCTGGACTGTTTTCCATTGCAACATTTACACGTGTTAATGTTGTCAAAGACACGTATTAACTTCATTTGGAATATGTCTACTTTCATTTCCTTTTTAATAGACAATTAAACAAATTGAGACTTTGAATTTTATAAATAAAACGTGTATATGTGACATTGTATAACACAAACCATAGCAAGATAAGTTAGGTTTTTTAACCAAATAGTTGCAGTTATATTGATTTAAATGTCCCTTGATACACGTAGATATATTAAAAGACGCGGTTTAAGTAGAATTTAGGTTTGAAATTGGTTACACATATTAAAGTAACTAAGGTATAAGGTCTTAAAATGTTATCATTACTGTGCATATGTCATTTAGATAAATAAAATACAGGAGATCAAACAAGTGCTTGAAATATTAAACATTTTTAACATTAGATATATATACATGTACATTCACTTTTTTATCACGATTGTAACGTAGACCAATTATGTAAAGAATTTTCTAATAAAAATGATGGGGTTGTACTAAAAAAAAAAAACAATAAAAAAACAAAACAAAAAAAAACAAAAACAAAAGCAACAAAAACACGTAATTTACTTTCCCTCATTTCAACATATCGAAGTAATAATTAAAATTACCATGCAAATCAACAACATCTTGTATGATTTTAATGTCCTTTGTGTATTTGACTTTATATCCATACTGTCTCGTTTCCTTGTCTCACGAACGTTACCCTCTATAACAATTGCTTGCCTTTAAATGCGAATAATCCCGTTTGTTAAATATCATAGTAATGCACATTGAATCATTTCTGTGTTTCGATATTTGCATATTTACATGTAAAACCGTTCAATTGGCAGCAAGATAACAAGCCTGTAACTACTGATTTCTCCGTTTGTGATATTCACAAATCAAAATTGAGTTTAATTGAAATGGTTTTAGAAAGATATTTGGCATCATAAATTTAAAAGAAAAAATCAAGAGGACATAGAAGTTTTGTTTATATAAATCTATTATGTGACTTTTCTCTATATTATTTTGTAGTAAGTTTCAATTTTCTGTTTCTTTATTGTTTGCATATTTTTGAATAAATATTGAGCAAAAACACTTTTGAATTAATCTATCCGTGCTTGATTATTTGCAGATTTTCTGTGGAAATTTTGCACTTGTATGATAATACAACGACTGTGGAATTTCAGTGATCGTCAAAGAATTTGAAGTTAACTTGTGTAAATAAGATTCTTATATATTCAAATAACGTTAAGCATACAAATTCGATCGTTACAAGTAGAAAGACTGGATATTCTCTAAATTCTAGAACATAAGACCAATAAAATAAACAACATTCTATCCATTTACCTACATTGTGTTGGTGCGCCGTAAAAACAAACACATAATTTATTTTCATAATTTCATTTACTGGCACCTTAATCCCTTTTTTATATAAAAAAGATTTATCCAGTTACTACCAGTGACGTCATAATAGTTACCACCAGTGACGTCATGATAGTTACCACCAGTGACGTCATAATAGTTACCTCCAATGACGTCATAATAGTTACCACCAGTGACGTCATGATAGTTACCACCAGTGACGTCATGATAGTTACCACCAGTGACGTCATGATAGTTACCACCAGTGACGTCATGATATATATTTGTGGAAAAATGCTGTTTTTCATTAATATAAGCAATTGTTGCACATATTAAATCCAACATCCTCTTATTTACAAATACGAATAAAGACTTCCAATGAAACATCTAAGAAATCTGTCCATGTATATCTCTAATACAAATCTGTACTTACATGTAAATTTCTTTTACAAAACTGCAGACATGTAATCGTCTCAGCAATGTGACACTATAGAGAAAAAGTTTGACAGTTTATCTGCATGCCACGAACAATACGTCGAGTAAATACAGGAAACTGACAAAAAAGGATTACATGGTAAAATAGTTTACCGTGTGTAATTAAATGACAAAATATCAACAAGATTAAGATGGTGAATTAGAACATTTCAAGACTTTGACATGAGAGGAATATTTAGACTGATTTTTTTTATAAGATAATGATTACGTATGTCTGATGCTTACATTCGAATTTCAGCTTGTTTCGGTATCATTTCTTTGTAAACATTTTACTTGAATTCTTTTTTAAAATAAAAGCTGATTATGATGTTCATTTCAAATGTGTTTTTGTTCTTTTTTGTCCTCTTAGATTTGTCTTTTGACGTCTCTCTGTGATATAAAGGCTGCATAACCTCTGACCCTCTTTTACAATCCCATTTTATCTTTCTCTGCCCGTCGTGGGTTTTGTTTATTCGTTGAGGGAACACGCATTATTTTACTTGTAGACCATACACCACATTGAATTATCCTTGCTCTTCGCTGTATGAACACATTTGAGAATGTTTCTTAATTGTCATCTATAACTTGAAAACTGCTTATTGATAAGCCGGCATCAGGGGCGTGGACGATGTAGTACTCGCACTTATCAATTCCGTCCGACTCAAATTGAGCCTGCAACATTGTTTTATTATTTTGACATCATGGTCAAAATTTAGAATCCAGTTTATTCAGTTAAATCTGTTATGTTAGACCTCTACAAAAGTGTCGTACTTCATAAAATATTTTTTATTAATTTCTTATGACTGCCATTGTCACAACAAATATAACAATTGTTTTTTCCTTAATCTAAATGCATGTGAGTGATGGTCCGTTCTGAAATGAAAATTTCATGACATCTTAACCTGGAACAGTTTATCTATTGAAAATATATTACATTAAGTTTAACCGGCAACGTGTCAATCAACTGTCAGAAGAGGATGGAAAATAGATTTCGTCTGGTTGTAATATGGACAGAAATAAAATTATTTAAGACATATGATTTTTATTAAGTTGTATTTTTTAAACAATTAAATTATTTGCTTAGAATCCTACTAACATAGTAAAACACAACATCGTTGTGAGTTGATTCAAATGTTGCGAAACATGGACATCTTTTACTACAGCATAAGCATTTACTTAACATTACTTTAAAATGGCAACTTATTGCAAAAATAAATTTGTATGACAACTGAAAATATTCATGGATATTTCTAATCTGATTTATTTAAGATGAACTATCTTAAATAAAAAAGATGCGATGTTTTAAAGCAATAAACAATCTAAATAAATATCTAAGTTCAACCTATAAGATTAACATTAAGGTAAAACAAAAGATTTGATAATTAAATATTTCTAATTTAAAAGATACATGAAAATGCATAATAAAGAAGTTGGTTGCTGTCATGTACAACGTAAATCAAATTAACATATTTTAGGAGATCCAGTAAACGTTCTTTGTGGTTCGTGACAGTAGAGACTAAAAGCAAGTTGAACGAATAAGAGTAATTTGTTTCCTGGCATACATGGTTATCTCGATCAGATTTTATTAAACGACCTATACAGTTCATTGAAACATGATGATGTTTTTATTGTGTACATATATGAACCGTGTTTTCAATGTATTGAATAGCAAATAGCAAATACTTACTCGTAAGTTAGGGTCAAGAGGACGTTAAAGTGCATCGTTGCATGTATGTATGTATGTATGTATTCTAGGCTTAATTAGGGTCCATCCGCCCTTTAAGGCACTGAGAGTACGGACCCCGGGCATGTCATGTCCTTAAATGTTTCTATCAACCAAAAGGTGACCTGTAAATTTAAAATTCAGTAATTCATTGAATGATACTAAATATGTAGGCAAGTCGAGTTTTTTGATGAGACAATTTTGATGCACGGGAGGCCAATGAGACGATTATACGCATCATGAAGAAAAATAAATGATGAGCTTGACTGATGGATAAGATTATGCAAATGACACACATTTTCCGTATGCACGACCGACATGCAAGAGCATCGTTTTGACAAGATTTCCTTTTTACATTTGTATCTTGAAAACTGTTATTTTGTAATTTGATTTTCTGGGGCGTCCGTGGCCGAGTGGTTTAGGTCGTTGACTTCAAACCACTTTCCCCTCACCGCTGTGGGTTCGAATCCCGACAGGGACTTTGGATTCTTTCATGTGAGGAAGCTATCCAGCTAGCTTACGGAACGTCGGTGGTTCTACTCAGGTGCCCGTTCGTGCCTTTAATAATGCACTGAAGGGCACCTGAGCTCTTCCTCCACCAGTTAAGCTGGAACGTCGCGATATGACCTATACTATGTCGATGTGACGTAAACCCCCCCCCCCCCCAAAAAAAAAAATTCAAAAAAAATTGATTTACTATGAAAAGTATATGTAAGTATAGTCTGGTTAGTAGACTTAAATCATAAATATTCAGAGCAGTGTAATTGCATTTGATTATATGCTATTAAATAGTTTTGAAAAATGACAGGAAGTGCTTCAAATGGTCTCTAGCTCATCTTGAACATTTTCCCAGCGTTTAACATGTTTTTCTTTTAAGAAAATTTAAAAGTAATTACCAAGTAATCTTAAAAACTAGAAGCTGTACTTATTGTTAAAATGTAAACATAATTAGGCTATGATTTTGAATAAAGACATTGAGGTATTTATGAATTTTTTAAACGTCGTCAAAGAAAATGTGATTCCTGGAAACGATGATTATTATTAAATAGTCATTTTTAAATTGTAATTATAATAAATGCTTAAATGATTATTATTTTTGCGGTAAAGAAATAAAAAAAAATGTAAAATTGCCTTGGACGATTAAATAAAGCTATTATTTGTTCTAATTTAGGATTTTAAAAACTTTTTTATGCCAAATACCTCAATTATACCTGTTTAAAAAAAGAAGATGAAAACTGGTCCTAGAAAAACATTGTATTTATTACGATGCTTGTGATAGAAAACCATTTAACAGAAAGGTGTACTCTAAAAAGAAAACAATTTAGCGCCATGAATAGTTTGAAATGTTTTTTTCATATTTGCGAAATAATGAGTAAAAATACAAAAGGTTTAACCTTCCTTTTATATTTCAAAATATAACACAATGAACGACTGCGAATACTACAAGATTACGTGTTGATGAAGATAATTTATTATTTTGTTCCATAAAATAAGATTGTGTCATCGGTTTTGCTTTAAATAAAATCGAAATTATTATTATTTGTATAAAATCACCAAAAGTAAAGCGAAATATGCTAATTTTCTGTAGCATTAAATTGGAGAGATAATGTATGTGTCTTTTGCTGACAGATGTTATTAGATCTCATCTTTCAGGAAAGACTTTTCCTATTTTCCTACTCAGAGTGCACATAATAACCGACTATCTCATGATTAATCTATTGAATAAACGTGTCTTTGTCTTTAACCGCTCTGAAACGGTGCCAATACAATAAAGGATTGCATCCGTTAATAAGTTGTTTTCCATATTAGAGTTAAGCAATATTTAAGACCTAAAGATGCTCCAAATGCTTTTTTCGAATTTTGCATTTTAAATTATATACTTCTGATCTCCTTTGTATAACCGCATAAAATACCAGATATCAACTTCAAACCTCATTTAAACATTTGGCACTGTGTGTAAATAGTCATATGTCTAATCATTCACACCGCCAGCTCATGATAATGTTCCGTCTTCTATCTATTATAAATTTTGGTCGACATTTAGCCTGACTATATTAAGAGCAAAACCGTAATTAAACTGTGTGCAAATGAAATCACTTTAAAGTTAAACTACAAAAATAAGGTTGACCACCATCTGATACACGGAGAGTGTTCACCTTATTTGATTTTCGCCAGTTGCAAAGACATATATCATTTTCTATAACTTTCTATTTATAACTTAATGTTTTTTTTTGCCTTTTTGTAAAATTGTCATGCGTTCACATAACGGCTTTTCAAAACATTATCATAGGCAAATGACTTAAATTGCAACTAATCTTAATAAAATAGGTAATTATAGCTCTTTAAAGTATTTTCAGGTTGTTATAAAATGGTTGAACAATTTTTCAGAATCTAGAATAAAATAGTAATTAAGCAAAGTACCACTATAAAATGCAAAAACGCTGTACTTTTAGCAATATAACGGATATGGCAAGAAAAATCTTTTAAGCGTTAAAAATTATGTAATGATCGGAAGTTATTAAGTCATAAGTAACGTCCATTTTTTCCTTTGAAACAACGTAACAAATGAATTTCTATTATGTACGAGAATAAATGATTTAAAACAATCGCTAAAAGGGTAATTAAAAAAACAGAACATATTTATTTTGTGAGATTGCACATGTCTTTCCACACACAAACGTCTCCAAAACGCACGAATGATAAATTTAGGCAGTAAGGTATATGTTTGCATATTACGACGTTTTGGTAAATAAAAGTGGATTGTAAGTGCGGTTTGCAACGTATGAATTACTGTCGTTGTTCTTTTGAAAAAAAAAACGGTAATTTTAAATACATTTTTAAAATTTTCATGAAAATTAGCATGAATCTGGAGGTATGTGCTGCTCTCAAACGATCAGAATATCCTGTATTCCTATGAGTATTCAATGTTTAATAAATAAACATATACATATGATTCTGAACTTTTAACAAACATCGGTAGTGCTCGTATATTTGATAGCTTGCATCATTAATCTAATGTTGATTATGTAAGAGACCACAAACTTGATTGTTGTATTTGTTTGTCTGGTTTTACGGCGCACCAACACAGTAAAGGTCATATGGCGCTGGATCAGAAAATATGATTTTGACTTATCACGGATGTTACAAACTTCGAAGCAAAATCAGGGCTCAAATTATATCACCTGCCGAAGCGAATAGATGCATTGACTTCAGTAATACGAAAGCACTTAGTCGCCTCTTACGATGCAAAAGTGGGATGATTGTTGTGACATACTCAAAATTATACTACTATTAACTTTCCGGAGCGAATAATTTATCACGGTAATAATTAATTAATTAAACCAAGTTATATTGTTGAAAAGGATGGGAATTTTAAATTTTGGTTCTTGAAAATTTTATCACGCATAATACATTGTAATATACATATAATGCATGTTTTCAAAAGCTCTTTTCTGTTTGCAACCTAGGAGAAATGTCACTATATGCTAATGTATTTATGGGCATAGGGTGATTGCTTTATGTGTCTGGTATTAAACGAGGTTATTATGTCTCATATGTCCAGAAACACTTTTCCTACTTTCCCCGCGCAAAGTACACATTATAAACGATATTATACCGATCTATCTGTTAAGTAAGCTCCACAATGTCAATGTCCGCCATATCAATAATATCCTTGAAAAAATAAACCAATAAATAATATGAAGGTTTGGATTTGTAAACAAATTGTTTTGCAAGGTTAAGTGGATATAAAGAATATTTTACACGTACGATTACTTTAAACGTAAAATATATTTTTTGAGCTCATTTGAGATAAAAACTTGAAGTAAAAACTGTGAAATTTGAAGACAAAAGCGTCACATCTAATTATCAGTTAGTACAATTTCTGAAATGTGGGAGCACGCTTTAGGGTATCATAATTATATAATGGTTTGATTCTGAGTGCGCTCAGGCGAAACGAATATATAAAGATGCATTAGCTTTATTTAATAATAATAAATCGACTGATTCTAGATTTTCCCTTTGCAATAAAAAGAAATCATATAAAAATTTGATACGTAAAAAGAAACGCGCATATAAAATTAAAATGGCAGATGAACTTACCCGCCTGAAAAACAGTAAACCTACAGATTTTTGGAAGCATTTTAAAAACAAGCGAGATACTACTGACTCACAAATTCCTATTGATGATTTCCGCGATTATTTTAAAGGGATTTTTACTGATATTCAAAGCACATTTATCGAACAAGTTGAAAATTTCAATAGCAACAATGATTTCAATATCAATAATCCAGCTTTCGAGGAATTAAATACTCCTATTACATGTAATGAGGTACTGTCAGCAATTAAACGTCTTAAAAGTAACAAATCATCTTGCCCAAGCGATAATTTGTTAAACGAATATTTTACCTCTACAGCAGATATACTCGTTGGGCATATTACAGATTTATTCAATAAGATATTTGATTCTGGTCACTTTCCCGAAATTTGGTCTCAAGGCTTTATAGTGCCATTACATAAAAAAGGCCCAAAAAATACCCCTAATAGTTATCGTGGAATAACTCTCATTAGTAATTTTGGAAAACTTTTTACTTCTGTTCTTACTAGAAGAGTTGAAAAATGGTTTGATGATAACAATTTTTTATCAGATGCACAGTTTGGCTTTCGTAGGGGTAGTAGTACAGTCGACGCGGTATTTGTTTTATATAACTTGATAGAACATGTTTTAACTCAAAAAATGCGACTGCCATGAGGATTTTATAGATATCACGAAAGCATTTGACTCTGTTTATAGAAACGCTTTATGGTTCAAATTGTTTAACATGGGTTTTGATGGAAAATTTTTAAAAATGTTCCAGGCTATGTATACTGTTGTTAAATCATGTATTAAGTATTGCAACACATTCTCAGACTTTTTTTGAAATTTCAATTGGTCTCCGTCAAGGCCTGAATAATTCTCCGGTTATGTTTGCACTTTTTTTTAGAGGACTTAGAACTATATTTACAAAACAGAATAAATTGTGGTTTGTCAATTTTTGAACTTTGTATCATTATTTTACTCTTTGCTGATGATATGGTGTTAGTAGGACATTCTATAGAAGATTTACAATCCAGTCTAAACTTATTATATGAATATTGTACATACTGGGGTTTACAAGTTAATACTTCAAAAACAAAAGTCGTTATATTTAGAAAAAGGGGCCCCTTGAGACAGAACGAAAAACCTTTTTATAATAATGAATAATTAGACATAGTTAATGATTTCAACTATTTAGGAGTAGTTTTAAATTATACGGGTTCATTTGTTTTACATAATCAATATATTATTGGAAAAGCCATAAAAGCATGTAACGTTCTACAAAATAATATAAATAAGGTAGACTTATCACCATATATTTCTTTACAATTATTTGATTCTTTTGTTGGCTCTATTTTGAATTATGCATGTCCTGTATGGGGATTTTCTAAGTCAAAAGATATTGAAAGTGTACATCTCAAATTTTGCATATATATTTTAGGCGTTAAGAAAAGTTCCAGCAATAGTGCTGTATACGGAGAATTAGGAAGATACCCTTTATATATAAACAGATATGTTCAAATGATAAAATATTGGTTGAAAATTTCAAATACAAATAATATTATTTTAAATACGATATATAATAACTCATTAAAACAATGTTTAAATGGTGTCAAAAATTGGACATACAATGTTAAACTAATATTAGAAAATTATGGTTTTGCAGATGTATTTTTGAAACCAAATGAAATTAATATAAATGCATTTTTGGTACATTTTAAACAAAGAGTTTTGGATTGCTTTAAACAAAAATGGCAAGCAGATTTAAACAATAATAGTGTTTTAAACACTCTTTATATTCATCTAAAACAGATTTAAATTTTGAAAATTATTTAAATACTATCAAATCTAAATATCTAAGGAGTAGTATTACGCGTTTAAGAATTTCTTCGCATAATCTTAGAATTCAAACAGGTAGATATGGTAGGAATAGAATAGATAGACAGGAAAGATTATGCCAAGTGTGTCAATGCTCTGAGATTGAAGACGAGTATCATTTTATTCTTATATGCAGTGTTTACCATGAATTAAGAATTCGATTAATTAAACGTTATTTTTATCATAGACCCAGTATGTACAAATTCATAGAAATGCTTAAGTCAAACAATAAATCTGTTCTTAACAATCTTAGCAAATTTATTTATTTTGCTAATAAGAAAAGAAACGATTTATTGAATTCATATCCTAGACTTTAATTATATTCATTATATTCACTGTTAGACAATTTAATAGTGAACAATTGCAGTTATTCAATATCTAATTCATGTTAATTAGAGCTTATTCTCCATATTGTATAAACTGAAACATTAATTATTCTCTTTCATTTGAATACCAACCGTGACAAAATGTTTTATATGTATTGATGTATAACGAGATACATGTATATGTATAAGTTAAATAAATTTTCTTCTTCTTCTTATAATGTGATATATTATTAATTAGATCCTATATGTTGCATTAAAATATAAATCAAGGCAAACAATTTTAATTCATTTGTTATCATTTATTACGAGGATTCTCCCTATTTCTGATTTGAGGGTATATAACATTGGTTTATTAGATTTCAGATTCCCTGCTGTTGGTAAATCTTATTTAGTAAAATTCTATACTGCTATAATAGAAAGTTTGTTAAAAAAGTTATCTTAATTTTTCTAAACTCATTTTGATGAATGACATAAGTAAATACAACTACTGTCTAAAAAATTTAAATAGAAAAAATAAGAATCCCTAAAGAAGCCCAACACGGCAAATTGAAAATGTTGCAGACTCGGTTTGATTGAGCCTGTTCATGGACGGTAATGGAAAGTGCATGTTACCGTCCACGCCCCCTAGCAAATCTATCTTAAAGTATCTTTTAATCTTCCGCCTAATTTAGTCTGCATTTATATACACCTACCAATAAATATGCTGTTATTTCAGCATTCTAGAAACTGAATGACAATGCGGGTTAAAGCGCCAAGAAACCAGCCCTGTGGGATATAAATAAAGGATTGCTGAATAGAATTTCATTGAATTGTCTTCCTAGAGCTAGATGTTCTCTTAAATAATTTTATTAAAAGAACATCAGGATTTAGTATTGCTTAGTTAAAATTTAGATATTTGTTTAGACTGCGCTGACAGGTATGACATATATTATTGTCGTTGAAATGAAACATTTAGACATCAGATCGACTATGTACTGTGTGCTATTTCACTGCACTCTTGGCATTTTCCATTTTCAAGATTTTCAAAACTTATTTAATGTTTTTGAATAATTTGTTGTAAAATGATAGGTCTGATTGATACGTCTGACTAAGTATCAGTAATTTGTCTAAAACATATCAAGAAAGATTATTCTTGCAATGTTTTTTTTTTATATATTTTTAATATTTAGCATTATATTAATATCATGTTTATCTGCACTTTATTATGTTTCCTACAACAAACGAAGAAATCAGTATAACAAATTAAAACAACAAATGAAAAAGAAGCAATGCCGTGATAAAAGACGAATAAAATGTACTTGTGTACCCTAAGAAAGACAATTACCAATTATTATCAGAGTTTAAACGATTTTATTCAGTTTTCCAGTAGCCTAGAATACTATAAATGTTTCATCAACTGTAAAAAGCTGTCGCTGAAAATAGAAAATACTTAATAGATCACTGTCTGTAGAAAAGAAATATTATAAGTAAGGTTGATGAACGCTCGGGCAACTAGGAATTGAACTCAGTAGCGAATCTTACTTTACCAGAAAGTTTCCAAAATTTTCGTTCCTGTATGCGGCTCTAAAAGTTGTTATCAGAATCTGCTGAGTCTTCCAAATACAACTACTATATCAAATTAAAACGATGGTATGCAATTTTGCCAGCGGTATTTAGTTAGTTTTATTTGTTTGTTTTAAAAGGCGGGATGATAGGGTGGTGTAAAGTCGAACCACCACAGTGGGGTCATATGGCAACTTTCTAAGGAAGACATCAGGTGCCCCTGCATGATTTATTTCAGGCACATGTTGGTACCTGAGTTCCGTCAGTTAGCACATGACAGTTAGCACATGACAGAATGCAAGGTCCTATGTAGGATTCGAACTTCTCTGATTTCCTTAAACACCAATAAACAACCAAAATTTGAATCTAAATATTTGTTTTTGTTATTTTATTTTAATACGATTCTTGTTATAGCCTAAACTTATTTGCCTAATTTAGATTTCTCGATATAATATAATATAACTGACCCCGTTTTAAGGTTATATTATGCATAACTGAACAAGTTGTTCTTTAGATAAACAAGAAAAGTTGAATGAGCATGTAAAACAAATTTTAAATACTGATTTCTTTTCAACAGCATGAAGTGTGAAACACATTTTAAACGCAATAAAGTAGAAAAAATTTAAAAAAAACTTAAGGCGAATCGCAGCGAAAGACATTATTGAAAAGTGTCTTTGATGTACAATGTGTGGAAGAAGCAATCTTCTTCAATCATTCTTGTTTTTGTTCTGTAGGGAATGCACCTTAAAACTATAAACGATTATTTAAGTACCTTAACTTGTATTGTGTTGAAATAACACAAAGAAGCTTGTTATATAACATGGCTTTTATTTACCATTATTCAACGATGTTTTCAACATAAAATAATCTACTTCACAAAAACGTCACACGTGAACAGGCGGGACATATTTATTTACTTGTAGGTCATACACATGTCATTTCATCATTACAATATAAAAAAAAGTTTATGTCCTTTATAAAAATAATCAATGTTTTGCATTTTTAAATGTTTTTCCCTTCAATTTGCAAGAAAACAAACCACATTTAACCGAACTAAACAATTTATGTGATGTGAGACTTAATTTCTTTAGGCTAAAATGGAATGTAATTAGTAATTCAATTACCAAAGGAATCAAAGATAATTTTGGCATGGTTACACTAGTCCAATGTAATTGCTAATTTGTAAATTTCTTCAATCGTTGATTTGAATCCAAAGGAGAGCAAAAGCCTTGCGTTAAAAATATGTACTTTATTTTTTCTCCTTTATTGTTATATTTATTTGATACAATATTAAAAACTTCATTTTTCCGTTTACACTGATTTAATTTTGTATTTTTACACATGCTGTGTAAAAAAGTACTCTTCCGTACAAATGGGATTCCCAGATTTTATTGTTAATGAAATATAAAATGTTCTTTAGTGTCATGAAGATGCTTTTACAAAATTGTTGATTACTTTGTTTATTGACACCGTCGTATGTATTCATTTAAGTACAACATTGTCATTATATAGTGTCAAATGTGAAAACGTAATGATATATTTCAAACAAAACCGGAAATCAGTAATGGAAGCTTCTTTCATGTGCACATAGTAACCGACTTAACGTTTCTTTGTCTTTGACGGCTCTGAAACGGTGCCAATACAAAAAAGGGTTGCATCCCTTAATAAGTCACTGTTGTTTTCCACGTTAGAGTGAAACAATATTTAAGAACTAAGGACGCTCAAAATGCTTCTTAAATTTTGCATTTTTAGTTTTTAAACTTCTAGTCTCCTTTGTATAACCGCCACATAGCTGCATAAACTACTACATGCCAACCTCAAGCCTCATTTAGACATTTGGCAGTGTCTGTAAATGGTCAAATGTCTAATCATTCGCACTGTCAGCTCATGATTGACAGTCAATAATGTTATGTGCCACACCTGTCTAATTTTCTTGGGTGCAGCACACATTTTTAGAGATAATTTAGTTGAAGACTGAAAATTAATGGCATTCGTCTTCTAACTATAATGAATTTTGGTTGACATTAAGCCTGAGTATTTCAAGATCAAAACCGTAATAATCTGTATGCACAAGTTTTAACTACTAAATTCGGTTAAGCCGATACAGGGAGAGTGTTCACCTTACTTAATTTTCGTCAGTTGCAAAGACAGATATTTATAACTTGCATGCATTTTGGAAACTTGTTTTGTAGATGTTTCTTTTCAGAGATAAAAATATTATGGAAACGATGAAAAATGTTTATGACACTCAGAAAAGTCTTTGACGAAAATGTTTATTATGTTTTAATTATGGTACTAATAGTATTTATCACTCAGTCTGTCTTTCTGTTAAATTGTCATGCGTTCATATCATGGCTTTTCAAAGAATAATCATAGTCAAAGGACTTAATTTGCAACTAATTTAATAAAATAGGAAATTGTAGCTCTTTAAAGTATTTTTCAAGTTGTGATAACAATGATTGAACAATTTTGCAGAATCTAAAATAAAATAGTAATTAAGCAAAGGGCGGGTACAAAATACAAAATGCTTTACTTTTAGCAATATAACGGATATGGGAAGAGAAATCTTTTAAGCGTTCTTTTAACAGATACAAATTATGTTATGATCGGAAGTTATTAGGTCATGAGTAACGTCCATTTCTCCTTTGTAACAATATAAAAATGAATTTCTATTATGTACGAGAATAAATGATTTATATATTACATATTTATTTTAAGAGATTGCACGTGTCTTCCCACACACAGAAGTCTCCAAAACGCACGAATGACAAATTTACATAAAACTTTATGAAAACGTCTCTGAAATTGCTTGGTTGAACTAAGAAGGTAAAATAAAAAAACAACATTATCCAGATTATTTTGCAAACAGAACCGGTTGTGAATTTGCATGGTTGAACTAAAAAGTTAAAATATAAACATGATGCAAACAAAAAAGTTTGTTAATTTGCATGGTTTAACGAACAAGGAAAAATAAAAACTTTATTAAGATTATTTTGCAAACAAAATATAATTATGTCCTTGAAAATTGATAGCACACGCAAAAATTTAATTACAAAACAGTTGGTCTATTATGTTCTTGTTCTTGTTATTATCGATGTAAGTTCTACATAATACAGTGTCATTAGTTTAAATGCTTGAAAATTGGAGAAATGCTGTATGTTATATTCGTTTGTTAAAAAATGAATTTCAGCTAATCAAACACTTTTATACGCAAACTACACATTATAAACGACTTTCAATAGAGATTAATGAATTGCCTCAACTTTTCTATGTTACAAAGAGTACTGACTGCTTGTCAGAAACTGTACCAAAAGTTTAGAATTGTAAACAAATTGTTTTCTGTAATAAAAACAATCTTTTAGATTTACGTTTGCCTAAATGCTTTTTGTTCTAATAATGAATATTATAAACACATGTTCAATTTTTCAAATCCTTATCACTGACAAATTGAATCTGTACATATTTATTTGATAACCAGGAATGTTTAAATTAAAATAATCAATCAAAATTATCCATTATAAATTTTTAAGATAAAACTTAAAAAGAAAATGAAATAATAGATGAAAATCAAAAGGCTAGCTGATACATTTTCAAAAAAAGCTGCAATTGTATAAAATTAATCGATACTTATAATGGAACTTCAAATCATTATTTATTTAAAAATCCTGTTTGTGAATTAATGAATATCAACAGTGAAATCACACAAATAAACAAATGATATTACTTATGCATACTTAACATAATCATTCGTGTCTGGTCATTTGTCTTGTTAGTATTTGATGTCACCATTTAGTCTACGTGCCTGATGTCCTTAATTATAGTCCTGGATGGAGTATTTCCAGCAGATGATTTAGTTGAATACCAGAATTAACGTCATTCGTGCTCAGTTGCTGTCTTTTTATGTTGACATTTACTTGATTAGGAGAATTTCTTTCGTCTGCATCGTTAGGGAATGCAATGCAGAAATAAATCTCGTTATAAAACATTATTAATCTAACTCATCTGAAAAGATAAAATAAATAAATATGTTACACCAATACAGAATAGAATAAAATCAAACCATAACAAAGGCACACTATACCGATTCTTATTGTTGAGTACTCGGTATTAATTAATTTGTATTGTATCTAAAAAATGATTGAACATTTTTACTACTCCTGTTTAGTCTTTAAGTGTTAAAGCGTACTAGTGAAATAAATCATCTGTAAATCAGTCCAGAAATTCCTAAGGTCTAAATAGAACAACAATACAATCAAAAGTATTCGAACAAACAACTGTACTATTGCATGACCTAGATTTTTTTTTCAATCCAATTATCGTTTATAATATGCAGATTATTTGTTTGTTAGAACAACAATGCAATCAAAGGTACTCGAACAAACAACAGTACTATTGCATGATTTTTTCAGTCCAATTATCGTTCAAATCGGTAGATTACTGGTTTGTTGGTTGATAAATATCCCATCTCTTACTGTATAAAAACATTAGAGCCAAATTATGTCTCAGAATTATATTTTGACTTCTTAAGAAAGGGGGAATAAAGAATTTTCAATAATGTTTAAATAATGGCTTTAAAGCATGTAAGATGCATGAACTAGCGTCGTATGTGAAAAAATTTGACATAAAAGTAACAGAATATAAACAAAGGTGTATCTTTGACTTCCATACAAAATAATAATGTACTATAAATGTACGAATTGGCAAAAAAGCAATTGATGAAAAAGATGGTTTAGGTAATTGGCCAATGATTGACTATATGGATACTTTAAAAGTGCACCAAAATTAAAAAGCTTTTGAGAAATACACAGAAAAAGCATTTCTGACTAAATGGACTTTAAAGAAAGCATTATTTTACTAAGTGTCATGCATTATTAACTCCAACACAAATTTGAGCGTTTTCCAAATAATTGTCGGTTTATGTTCTTTCTTAAACATACAAGTTGTAATGTTATCTATTACTTACTAAAGTAAGTATTAGTTCAAACACCCTTTCAAATGACTTTGTTGTTAAAAGGATTCTTGTCAGCTAGCGTTTAGGTACACGAGAGAAAGTTGACTGCGTTGTACATAAAATTAATAATCTTATCAGATCAAAATGGAATGCGCCCTATTTTCGTATCTTTACCGCTCTCCGTGTATATTTCTCTTTATTCGTATGAACAACATTACCTAATTGTATTAATCGATGCGATGAAATGTGAATAAAATATAATTCTTCACATCCAGATTAAAATATCAGAGCGTAAAAACGATTCAGACTACCAGTAACAGAGGAAATTATAAAAGGATTAACAACAGTGAAATCTGTCCAGGCAGATAATAAATGACTGTCTCGAGATAAAGAATATATAAGATTCTGGCAATATGCCATGGCTTTTTAAATTTGGACAAAAGAAATCGCAAGAAAGGATGTGATCAATTAAAATGTAAGATAATGAATGTGACAGTTTTCTTACAACTTAAAAAATCTTACAATTTCTAGAAAAAGTAATGAAAAACTAATTAAGGTATAAAATGGTTAAGTTTAAGGGTGTATAGACGATAGCTTGCACCTATCACTATCGCCCATGAACAAGCCTAATCAAGCAGAGCCTCCAACCTTTTAAAGGTTTCCGTTTTGGGCATTATGAAAGGTTTCTTATTTATCTGTTTTAAGAAATAACATTAAATGTATCTTGGAAATGATTTGTGGAAAGGAATTTACATAAGTCACATTTGACTTGTTTTCCAATCCACGAAATATATCAGTGTGTTTATATATGCTTACTGTACATATATATGTTGTAAAAATAGAAATAAAATATTGTTTAAACTAACTTTGATATAATATGCCTATGACGTTCCTTCGGAGCGAGGAACAAGCATTTTGATATTCTGACTCTAACTGTTGTAGTTAAAGTCATGCGCCTGTATTATTTCCATTAGCACTTTTCATATTATATTATTTAAATCAAAGGGTGCCGAATTTTAAGTTTTTATTGTCAACTATGATTGTTGAATCGTTTAAAAATGCAACCTTCCAGATGAACCAAAATATTTTAAGACAATCACACATGAAAAATATGTACTAAGATTTTAAGTAAAGCAACCATTTAAATAATGATTTTCACGTTTTGTTTGCGAATAATGAACGATTTTGCAGAATATATCACCATATTTCTATTGCGTGACTGAGTCTTTTAGGGTATATATTTTTTTGCAAATGTTAACGTTTTTGGTAATTAAAGTGGATTGTAAGTGCGGTTTGCAACGTATAATTACTTTCGTTGTTCCTTTCAGAATAAAATAAAATACATTTTCAAAATTTTCATGAAAATTAGCATGAATCTGGAGGCATATGTTGCTCTCAAACGATCAGAATATCCTGTAATCTTAGAAGTATTCAATGTTTAATAAATAAACATTTGCATATGATTATGAACTTTTAACAAACATCGGTAGTGCTCGTACATTTGATAGCTTGCATCATAAATTTAATGTTGATTATCTTAGAGATCGCAAACGTGATTGTTGTATTTGTTTTTTTCTGGTTTTATGGCGCACCAACGCAGACAGTATGGGTTATATCATATGGCGCCGGATGAGAATAGATGATTTTGACTTACTTCGGATGTTACAAACTTCGAAGCAAACATCAAGGCTCAAAACCACATCACCTGCCGGAGCGAACAGATGCATAGACTCCGGTTATTCGAAACCACTGAGTCGCCTCTAACGATCACGCAGGGATAAATTGTGGCTGCAGTTATGATGCCTCAACCTTAAAAGCAACCCGTCAGCCACAAGGGGGATGACTGCATTACACTATTATTCACTTTCCGGAGCGGATAATTGATCACAATAATAAATAATTGAATTAAACCAAGTTATATTGTTGAAAAAGGATAGAAATTTGAAATTTTGGCTCTTGAACATTGTATCACGCATTATATACACAAATCGCATTTTTTCCCAAAGCTCTTTTCTGTTTGCAACCTTGGAGAAATGTCACTATATGCCGATGAATTTATGGGCATTAGGTGATTGATAATGTTTCTGGTATCAAACGTGGTTATTAAATCTCAAGAAACACATTTCTTACTTTCCCCACGCAAAGTACACAGAAGAAACGACTTTCTAACGATCTATTTGTTACGTAACATCCACAATGTCAATGTCCGCCATATTAATAATATCCTTGATAAATATAATAAATAATATAAAGGTTTGGATTTGCAAACACATTGTTTTTCAAAGTTAAGTTGATTTAAAGAATGTTTTACACATACGATGGCTTTAAACGTTTAATATATTCATTTGAGCTAATTTGAGATAAAAACTTAAAGTTAACCCTTCGTGAAATTTGAAGACAAAAGCGTCACGTGTTAATACTCAGTTAGTATATTTTCTGAATTTGTGGGAGAACACTTTAGGATATCATATATAATGTGATATATTATTAATGTGATCCTATATATGGCATTAAAATATAAATCAAGGAAAACAATTTTATTTTATTCGTTATCATTTATCACGAGAGTTCTCCCTTTTCCTGATTTGAGGGTATATAACATAAATTTTTATTAGATTTCAGATTTCCTGCTATTGGTAAATCTTATTTAGTAAAAATCTATACTGATATACTAGAAATTTTGTTCAAAATGTTATCTTGTTTTTTCCTAAACTTATTGCGATGAATGACATAAGTATGTACAACTACTGTCTAAAAATTGATTCTATCTTAAATTATCTTTTGCCTAATTTAGTCTGCATTTATATTCACATTCCGATAAATATGGTGTTATTTCAGCATTCTTGCAACTGAATGACATTGCGGGTGCAAACGCCAAGGAACTAGCCCTGTGATGTATAAATAAAGGATTACTGAATTAAATTTCGTTGAATTGCCTTGCTAGAGCTTGATTTTCTCATAGATAATTTTATAAAGAGAACATAGGGATTCAGCACGACATTTATCGGATCATTTACATTTTGTTTTGTGTTAAACATTTGGAGTGATGGCTGCCGAAATGACTGCTGCCAAAAAGTAAAAGTTAAAATTTAGATATTTGTTTAAACTGGACTGCGTTTGAAGGTATGACAGATTGTATTGTATTGTCTTTGAGATAAAACAATCAGACATTCAGACTATGCACTAAGTGTCTTTTTACTGCACTATTGACATTTTCAAAGATTAACAAAACTTATTTATGTTAACATGTTTTTGAATAATGTGTTGTATAATGAGTTCAGATAGATACGCTTGATTTAGTATCAGTAATTTGTCTAAAACATATCGGATCTAAGTCAAGATAGATAATAGAATTGTTGCAGAGTATTATTTTCTTATTTGGTACTATATCAGTATAATATTTATCTGCATTTTTATTTTGTTTCCTACAGCAAACGAAGACTTCTGTTAAAAGAAATTTAAACAACAAATGAAATAGAAACAACGCCGTGATAAAAGATGAATAAAATGTACTCTGTTTACCCTAAGAAAGACAATTACCAATTATTATCAGAGTGTAAGATTCAGTCTTATTCAATCTTCCAGTAGCCTAGAAAACTATAAATGTTACATCAACTGTAAAAAGCTGTCGCAGAAAATAGAAGATACTTAATAGATCACTGTCTGTATCACAGAAATATCATAAGAAAGGTTGGTGAACGCTCGGGCAACTAGGAAGTTAACTCAGTAACAATTCTTACTTTTCCAGAAAGTTTCCACATCTACTGAGTCTTCCAAATACAACTACTGTATCCATTCAAATTAAAGCGATGACATGCATTTTTTTCAGCGGTATTATTTTGTTTTATTTGTTTTTTAGTCGGGATGATAGGGTGGAGTTACGTCGAACCAACACATTGGGAGTGGTGGGTCATAACTTTTTTAGAAAGATATTAGGTGCCCCTTCATGATTAATTTCAGGCAGATGTGGGCACCTGAGCAAACAGAATCTAAGGTTCCCTGTAGGGTTCGAACTTCTCAAGTATCATTAAACAGTAATAAACAACAAAATTTGAATTAACATTTTAGCAATATCATTTTATAATATTTTACAAGCTACATCTTTCTTTTCTTTCCTTTTTTTTTTATATAATTCGCGTTATAATCTAACCTTGTTTGCTTTGTTTAGTTATCCCGATGTAATGTAAAAATAACTGACCCCGTTTTGAGGTTATATATGTATAATTGAACAAAAGAAAAGTAGAATATAAACTAAAGCAAAAGCACTGTTTAACAAATTTAAATACTGATGTCTTTTTCAGCGGCATGAAGTGTGAATTCCATTAAACGCAATAAATTTGTAAACAATGACTGTCTAGGGAATTCTTTTAACGATTAAGCTTGTCTTCACTTAAGGCGAAGTGAAGCGAAAGACATTATTTATAAGTGTCTTTGATGTACATGGTGTGGAAAAAGCAATCTTCTTCAATCATTCTTGTTTTTGTTCTGTAGGGAATGAACATTAAAACAATAAACGATTATTTAAGTACCATAACTTGTATTGTGTTTGAAACAACATTAAGAAGTTTCTTACAGTACATTACTTTTACCATAATTCGTATCCAATGATATTTTCAGCATTAAACAACGAACATAATCTATTTCACGTAAATGTCAATGTGAACATCCGGTACATATAAATTTACTTATAGGTCTTACAACTTTCACTTCGTTCATCATCACAAAATAACTTAAATAATTATTTTATGTTCTTTATGAAAAGAATCCATGTTTTGCATTTTTAATATTTCTTTTTGCAATTTGCAATAAAACAGACCACATTTAACCGAACTAAACAATTTCTGTGATGTGACCAATAATTGAACGACGAACATTCCTTTAGGCTTAAATGAAATGTTATTAGTAATTCAATTATCAACGACATTAAAGATAACGTTGGCATGGTAACACAAGTCAAATGTATTTGCTGTTTTGTAATTTTCTTCCTACTATGATTTGAACTTAAACGAGAGCCAATACCCTTGTGTTTGTTAATTATGTACTTTATTATGCCCCCACAAAGTGGGGGGGGGGGCATGTAGCGTTGCACTTGTCCGGTCCGTCTGTACGTCCGAAATCTTGTGAACGCACTCCTCTTAAACCGGATGGCAGATTTGCTTAATCTTCCAGGGATGAACAACCTTAATGTGTAGATGGTAGTAAAGGAAGGAATTTTCGCTGCGACCAAATTTAACAGAATTATGGCCCTTTGTTGATTTTTCACTATATACTATGTATAAATTTTTGTGATCGCAATTCCTCTTAAACCGGATGGCAGATTTTGCTTAAAACTTCCAGGCATGAACAACCTTAATGTGTACATGTAGATGGTAGTAAAAGAAGGAATTTTCGCTGGGGGGGAGGAAGCGACCAATTTAACAGAATTATGGCCTTTTGTTGATTTTTCACTTACTATATACCACATAGAAATTTTGTGGAACGCAACTCCTCTTAACCTGATGGCAGATTTTGCCTAACTTCTAGGGATGAACAACCTTAATGTGTAGATGGCAGTAAAAGGAAGGAATTTTCGCTGCGACCAAATTTAACAGAATATGGCCCTTTGTTGATTTTTTCACTATTTACCATATATATGTTGTCAGTGGGGCATCCGTGTCCTTTGGACACAGTTCTAGTTTTTTCTCCTTTATTGTTATATTCATTTTATACAATAATAAATACTTCTTTTGTTCTGTTTTACTCTGATTTAATTTTGGTATTCTTACACATGCTGTGTATATAAATACGCTTCCGAACAAAAAAGATTCCCAGATTTTAATGATAATTAAATATAAAATGTTCTTTAGTGCCATGAAGATGACTTTACAAAATACAAAATTGTTGATTGCTTTGTTGTTTGACTCCGTCGTATGCATCCATTTATGTAAAACACTGTCATTATATAGTGTCAAATTGCTGCTGTAATGATATATTCCAAACAAGAAACGGAAATCAGTAATGGAAGCTAAATTTCCGTCAATTTGTTTTTCATATAGAATCTAAAGTCTCCATAAGTGTAAAAATATAATTCAGTAATAAAACAAATAAAATAATTTTCTATTACTAAACTTGCCACTAGATGAATCCATGTCTTTATATTTTAGAACTTTTTGAAATCGATTTCAATTCAAATACTATATCATTTTATTCGTAAAAGAAAAGGGATTCGCCCTTTATCAATGCGTACAATGATTTGGAACATTTTTGGAATGATTTGTTAATAATTCAATCATTATTATCAAATTATTTTCAGTTCACATTATTTTTGCAAAAAGGTCTGAGGCTTTTCCAGTGTTAAAAATAAATTCCGATACTTCCTCTCGAGCCTATATAAAGTGTTTCCCTCAATTTACCAAGTCACATAAAACCAATAAAATCACAACTCGGTCTAACTTTCAATTCAAAATTGTAATTTGTAACCGAAGCAATTGTTTTTTTTTTTAAAACTTCTCTGATAGTTCTAGACAGAGCTCTTGCTGATCATCTATAGCCCAAACTTGCTGTTCTACTGTACTGCTCATGTCACTATTAAACTAAATTTTATCATGTTATCTTGAAAACGCCAAGAAATGTCCCTCTCGGTTTTCAACTTGTTCACTTCAATAACGACTCACTCTGAGCATTTCTGCACGCAGAGCTCTTACTCTTTCCCGCTGCTGCCTTAGTTCAAACAAAACTTCTCTTCTTGAAGAATCCTCTGACCGTAGAATAGGAGAACTTGTTTCGTCATTTTCAGCCATGCCGCATGTACATGTACAAAATAACTACTGTTGTATGTAAAATTTAACGATGTAAACCGGACGGTACCCAAAGCTGAATGAACTTACACAAACTGAAATACTATATAAAACAGTGTTTCTTCTGCTTTTAGGTGTATAAATGGATATGTACATACAAAATCAAACCGAGTCTGCAATTTTCATGTAATTTTTGTTGTGTGTAATGCTTTCGAGGGGCCACCCTTTCTCCAGATTTTTACAAGTGGAATTTAACTGGTTTGAAGAAACAGGTCTGCATGGGGAGCAATGAACAGTAAAGGAAATATAAAATCTGCCTGGGGAGCAATGGAACCGTAAATAAAATATGAGAATTGATTGATTATTTTCGGTAACACGAACGATGATGAAATGTGCACTTCTCCTAACACCAGCTAAAGCAGTATTTATTCGGCTTCAAGCAGCCGAGTCTTTAATGATTGTGAATCAGACGTATGATTTCCTGCGGAATGGTCCGATTTATTTTGCGAGTCGTCAACTAAAACACAAGTACATAAAAACATTCACATACACCAGCTTTACACTTCATGACCAATTTTAAATTTCTGACTTTGTAGAAAAACATTTTTATATACATTTTCTTCAAATGGACAGACAGTGTTTTCTCATCTCCGTATACAAAAATGGACTGTACAAATATCTATAGTTTACCGAGATTTAATATCGTGGAACCAGACTAAAATTAAATCATGCGTACACTTGTTGCATTGCGCTTCAATTAAAAATCTGAATATTTCAATATATCCATTTGTTGATTTGAAGAAATTTGTTTTTTTTAAGTTTTGTGTTTTCTGTTTGAGATGATTTGGATAATGATGTGCGGACATAATTCTGGTTTCAAAACTTTATAAAGCCGCCTTTTAACTAAAATATATGTTGGAATACACGAAATTTATTAAAGGCACATTATACCTCAGAATTTTTTTTTATTTCTTTAGAATGTGCAAACGTGACTTTAATTATGTTTAAATAATGGTTTTAGAGAATGTTAGATGCTTGTTTCCTGAATAATAGCTATAAATGTGAAATCATTTGTCGTATAACTAGCAAAATGTAAACAAAGTAGATTTTTGCACTATATCTATATTTATTGCCAAAAAGCAACGGATGAAAAAATATAGTTCAGATAATTGGCCAATGAGTAACATTTTGGATACTTTTAAAAATACACCAAAGTTAAAAAAACGTTTGTGAAATACAAATAAAACCATTTCTGAGGCATAGTGTGCCTTTAAATATTAATTGTATTCTTATTACTGTAAAATAAAAATGTTAAAACGTTTTTAAATTGTTATTTATATATATATATTTCACTGTGTAGTTACGAGCGTAATGCCCACATGTTTTTAGTAAATATATATAGATCTGTAAATATTATACATGGAATCTCAAATATTTGTATTTTTAACAAGTTATATCACACAAATGATCGTGTAAATTTTTATAAAGCCCGCAGCTTAGGCGCATGGATATACTGTTAAAAAAATTCGTTACTTAACGGATAGATGGATAGGAACAGTAAAGCCATATATATATATATATATATTTCTCCAGTTGAAAAAATAAAGTATCCTCATCAGAAAACGTATAGGTGTGCGATAAATTTTTATTTTCCATATTTTTACTAAACAATCCTTCTACGTATATCAACAATCAAATTTAGAGCATTCTGTATATATATATATCATTTGTTGCTTTAACTGTATCGAAAGGTTTTCATCTATTCATTTATACTAAAGTATGACAGGAAAACATCTAGTGTTATTATATTATTTGTCAAAGCTTCAGACGGAAAGAAAAAGAAAACAAATCAACGGTGCTTTCGGCAAAATGATGGATTTTATACAGTGATAAATAGTAATACATTAGTAATACTTGTTGTACTGACATCACTCATTATTTCAGATAAAAAGATGAGTTATCTTTCAGATGATAGTAAAACACATCAATTTATCAGTACTTATTCCCACAGGGTTTCAAAGTGATTTGGTCGGATAAAGTCTACCCCGCCACCGCAAAATACCCTGAAACTATTTTACTTTTTGATCGACGTCTAAAAAAGTATTACAGCTCTTCAAAGGGATATGTTAATGCCTTTACAAAGAGGGGTCTCAATTATTCAATAATTTTCCTTTTCTGTTATTTTCGGAAATGAATGAAGATTACTGATATAAATCACTATCAGAAGATATGTTTGTAAAAGAAACTCAACTTTGAACTGTGTTGAACCAAATCTCTATACCTTATTTGTGATTGCGATGATTGCTTTTACTTAAACATGATTTTCTTATGTTTCATGTGCTCTTCTCAGTACGCCATAAGCTTACAAGATTCGTCTTGAAATTCCATCACGTTTTCAAATTATTTGGGGAGATTTAACATGATGTTAATGTTAGAAAGATATTTAAGGATGACAATATGAATGACTGTGATGATACACTCATCAACACTGTTTTTGGAATATAGTTTTATAAATAAAAATAACCAGTTTTCGAATTTACAAGAATATAACTTTGTCATTATCAACTAACATAATTGGTCGGTTTTTAACTTTCTGATACATGTTTTTTGGTTAATATCGTTAAAGTGAAAACTTTTCTTTTTAGCTCTCCTTTTTTTCTGAAAAAAAGAAGAAATACTGATACAGTCATGCCGTTACCGTCTGCACACTGGTACTTTTTCTTGTCTTTATATTTGGCCACAACAAACCTTGAGACAATACCTCTTAGAAGACAAGATTAAGCTTTACCTTCATTCATTAATGTCCTTGACCTTCAAGGTCAATTATCTAAATTTGTTTTTTTTTGCTATCAGTGGCTAAAGCTTTGTTAGTTTTGAATGGATTGTCTTCAAAATTGAGCGTATATTTAAGGTAGGCCTTAGAGTTAATCAGACTGTCTTTGACGACATTCATTCTAAATTGAGCTTTACTTTCAATTTCAAATGTCTCAATGTTGCTTTTTTTGCTATAAGTGGCTTTACCTTTGTAATTCATAAATAAATTGTATTCAAAGTATTTAGATCCTTAAGGATAGGCCTTCAAATAAACCAGACAGACTGTGCCTTTAACTTAATAATGACCCTGACCCTAATAAATAACAAAAAGTAGGTCATTGTGTCCCCTAGGCACATTTTGATCCCAAGGCTTTAATTTAAACAATTTGATACATGTCCACCAGACAATATTTCATGTAATAATGCATGTGATAAAAATCTATGCCTTATAGAAACCATGTAAATCAATTGTACAAGAATGCAGCGGTAATTTATCGTCTCCTTATTGTCAGTCTGTTTACGAAGTTGTTTAAGTGCAATGTGATGACATAAATACTCAAATGCACTATAATCTGTTCAGAAACATATTTGTGTTAAGTAAAATATTGAAACCAAGACAATGTACTAAAAGAGGAACAAAATCTTTAATAAAAAAAACAAATATGAAAAACAAATTATCAACAAATTAAACTGTTTTGTTTTATCTAACGTTTAAGTACATTTGTAAGTTAGAATTATGAGGGAAAAGATTGACAGTAAGTTTATTCTAAATGAAGTCACGCAAAACGTATTCACATTGTATTTTAAAGACCTTGACATTCAAAAACAAAAACAAAAAGGGCTCTATGAATAAATGTATCTGCAAATTTATTTAATGTTCACTAAGTTTCCTTCAGACACATCATTGACCATTTCTACACGGCAAGTGCAGTTGGTTTCATTTATATTTTGCATTCATTATTATTTCATTTTGTACTAATGGTCACGTAATTCTTCAGCTTTGTGTGATTTTTTCCATTTCTGTTGATTGATGAGATTATTTTTGTTATAGATATCAACTCTTGTTCCAATTACTCTTGGATCCTATCGGAATGATTTGTCAAATAATTTGATTTATTGTATGCCTCTGCAAGAAAAAGTTGCATGTCCTGAGATGATTAATTCACATGTTTTCTATTATCTAAAATACAATACTAACAAGCCAAACACGACAAAATTGAAAATGTTGCAGACTCGGTTTGATTGGACCTGTTCATGGACGGTATTGTCAAGTGCAAACTACCGCCCACGCCTCTTTGCGCCGGCTTAAGCAGAATTTCACTGTTAAAATTTTGAATTTAGAAACATCAACATATGTGTTCATACGACGGTAACACATTTTCACAAACTTCACATTTATTAATTATTAATGTTCTGTGAAATGATATGTTTTTTTCCACTTTAAATGACATATATTTTCTAAGCTGCAAATGAATAGAAATTCACACAAAGAAAAGAAAAACGACACAGACACAACAAAAGATAAGAAAGAAGGAGGAATTTGTCGTGTTGTTTTATTTATCTGGTCCTTCGGGATCAATGGTTTCAACGCTTTAAGTGTGGAAAATTGCGCACCGCTCATGCCGGTGCCAGGGGCTGTGAGGAATGTTGCAATTTGTCATTATAACTTATATAAGGACTCAAAACGCGACTTCAATTGTCATGTAATTTTGTTGTTATAAATGTTTCCGAGGGATCACCCACCGTCTAGATTTTAACAACATTTTATCTAGATTTTTTAAAAAGATAGCAGTGTTTTACTTTTATAAGTGTTAGAAATATTTTCCTTTGAAGTGCAGCATGGTTGTTGAAAGTTTTTATTTGTGTCTTAATGTCTATTATTAATTGTATTTTACTTTCCAGGAATTGTCTTCTCATGCTATATTGCCACAATATAACCATGACACAACACTTACTCGAAAAAAGAATGCTTCCAAATGCAAAAATGATAAATGAAATAACTCATTAATGATCGGCATGATACATTGTTGATCTGATATATATGTTTCCCTTAAAAAAGAAAAGAAAAAGATCGCTGGTTTATATCACATTTTATTGTTGTATTGGCGCCACGCGCGATGACAAAATAAAGTAAATGTTGCACGTTGCTTTATTCTCGCTAGCAATATCACAATGAGTAAAAGGCGACAAGAAAAAGGAAACCAAGTATCATCTTAGAATTTTGAGAGTCTTTCCTAAATATTGCATAGGAAAACTCACATTGCAATTCAGTAACAATAGTAGATAACAGATAAAGCGGAGGAAATATTGCATATTAACTATGTAGAATAGTTAAGGCATTTGCAACTTTGTAAAATCGAGTGCCTATTTTGTAATTCCGTTCTTGAAGTAATAAAAACGTACTTCTGAAAAATAAGCAAACTTGTTATTCAATGCTTCATTGATGTTTTGTTTAGAATATAAACATATCCACATATATTTATGACTGCAATAGATTATAATTATAAGATAAATTGTATTTAACATTTTTGATATAGGCTGTTATCTTTTGTCACGAGAATAACGTACATTTTCAGAAGATATAAAGCATTCATTACTCTGACAAATTCCCATGAGGATTGAACTTGATGCTATCTTAATAACATAGAAAACGATTGCCCTTAATACACTGATACTGGATAGTGTGTAACTGATTTCCATGATAGATATATATATCATCAGATATTCGGTAGAGCCCGAATTGAAGGCAAACAATCATGCTTATGCTTTAGAAACGTATGAATATATAAACAAGTGCTTACAATATCACTTATTGTTAAATTTCTAAATTGCATTTATCGTAAAAGCAAATGAAGACATGAATTGGAATTTCGGTAACCCGCCCCTACATCCCCCACCCCCCAAAAAACTAAACAGGAATGTTCCTTTGATGGTGACCTTTAAAAAATTCAAATAATTCAATTCAATGCAAAACTCTGGTTGTCATGACAACCGAAAGAAAAAAGAGCTGTCACAGGAGACAGCCAAGCTCGACTAATAAAATACTGGACACAGAAAGGAGGACAAAACTATGAAAGAACAAGAACGTGTTTGTTAAACACAAATGCATCCGGCTCAGATTCTTGTCAGTAGCAATATTTCAAAAAATGTTTACCCATTCACTCAGTTATGTACAGAAAATTGCCAAAAAATTGTAAACACAAGTTATATAGCTTGACAAAGTAATGGCATTTTGTAATTGAGAAATATATAAGTTGCCAAGTCATTGCTCTGACTTGTGAAGTTGAAAAATATTCAATTTATGCAAGTTATCTTCCTACCAAATATGAAATACATCTGTCATTAAATAAAGGCTGTATGGGCTGACCCCAAACTCTATCCAAAAGAAGAATACCATGTAAGTTATCTTCCCACCAAATATGAAATACATCTGTCAATAAATAAAGGTTGTATGGGCAACAGTGTAAAATCTATTCTTAGCACTGGTGACCTTAACCAAACTGACCCCTAACTCTATCCAAAAGAAGAATACCATGTAAGTTATCTTCCTACCAAATATGAAATACATCTGTCGATAAATAAAGGCTGTATGGGCAAAAGTGTAAAAATCTATTTTAGCACTGATGACCTTGACCCAACTGACCCCTTACTCCATCCAAAGGAAGAATACCATGCAAGTTATCTTCCTACGCCACAAAAAATCACAAAAAAATAGAGGACCATCAAACGTATCCACCTACTAAATATGAAAGATATCATTAAAGACATTAAGCAATTAGGAGAAATTTAAGATAAATCCAACTTGCTGAAATAGGTTAAACAGACAGGCCCTATTTTCAAAGTGAAAAAAGGGAAATAACTTGGAAATATGGATGACACAATTATTATAACTTGGCAATATCATGTTCTTTGTATTAACGTGTGGAAATTATAAAGCCATTAGTATATAGTCTGTTCTTAAGAAGGCCAACTCTCGGTTAAAATTTCTTTACTGCAAGAAAGAGTTTCTTACTCAGCATACCAAGAAACTTCTGGTTATGTCTCTTATTCAGTGTCGCTATGATTACGCATGCTTTGTTTGATATAATAGCTTGACACAGTCTTTAAAAAATAAGTTACAAACTTGTCAAAACAAAATTATGAGATTTGTACTTGACTTGGACTCCAGAGCCCATATTGACCCATCCCACTTTAAGTCCCTTAACTTGTTACCGGTCCACAAAATAGTTGAACAGATAATGTTGTGTCATGTTTTTAAGATAAACAAGAGCACCGCTAGGCGGAGCAATATATGCCCGAAAGTTGTTTTTTTTAGTAAGGATGAAGCATTTGTAAGACATGGGAATTAGCTGTTCATCCTATAAAATTTTACAGCTGTAGGTTGATTAATACTTAAGTTATTAATAATGACCTTAACCTTTGACCTTGTGACCCCAAAATCAATAGGGGTCTTCTACCTTATATGGACGATCATACTTAGAAGTTTGAATATTGTGGGCCAATTGGAACTTTAATTATGCACTAGAAACTGTTTTCAGTATTAAGGTAAAAGTGACTTTGACATTTGACCTTGTGACCCTAAAATCAATAGGCGTCTTCTACCCAATATGGACAATCATCCTATGAAATTTGAATATAGTGGGCCAAATGGAACTAACGTTATGCTCCGGAAACTGCTTTTGGTTTTAAGGTAATTGTGACCTTGACCTAGTGACCCCAAAATCAATAGGGGTATTTTGCCCAATATGGACAATCATCCTATGAAGTTTGAATATTGTGGGCCAAACCGAACTTAAGTTATGCTCCGGAAACTGTTTTCAGTTTTAAAAATATAGTGACCTTGACCCTTGACCCCAAAATCACTAGGGGTCTTCTACCCAATATGGACAATCATCCTATAAGGTTTGAACATTGTGGGCGACATGGAACTTAAGTTATGCTCCGGAAACTGTTTTCAGTTTTAAGGTAATAGTGACCTTGAGCTTTGACCTTTTGACCCCAAAATCAATAGGGTCTTCTACCCAATATGGACAATCATCCTATGAAGTTTGAACATTGTGGGCCAAATGGATGCTCCGGAAACCTAATTGCAAACGGACGGACGGACGTACAGACGGGCGGACGGACAGACAGACACACGGACGCCAGGGTGTATAACATAATATGCCCTTTCGGGCATATAAAAATGGCGTATCTCCGGATTACATGTCTGAACACTTTATTTCGCAAGATTCCATACATAATTATAGTACAAGACTTAGTCAAAAGGGTTGGTATTGTCTACCTAGGGTCAAATGTCAGGGTTCTAAATCCTTTGCTTTCTCTGGTATTAAATTATAGAATGATTTACCTGTAGAGATAACGGAGATCAACAGGTTACAAAGTTTTAAGGTTGCCATCAAAAGTCATCTTATGAACAGTATTTAATTTATTTTTTACCGTGTTTTAACATATTTCGGCTCAGGATTTTAAATTGTCTGCTATTTATCTTTTTACAATTTTAGTAATGTGTTTTAAATCCTAGCTGTTAACAGGAGTATCATTAACTCAAGATTTGACCGTGATATACATTTTTATGATTTATTATTATTTTTAAACATGATTATATTTAGGTCTGCCTCTCTATGTCATGCCGCCAATACAAAGGACCACAATGGACATAAGAGCTTTTTTGCCCCTTTTTGTGTTATCCTTGGTTTTGATGAGCATGTCATAGTTTTCTCGTATGTGATATAGTATTTAATAATGCTCATTATTTTATCCTATGTTATATTGTCAACTATGTATATGCTTCCTTTGCCGAAATAAATATATCTATCTATCTATAGATAGAACTTAAGATATTTCCAACTTGCCGTTTAAGGTTAACCATTATTCATTTTCTAAGTGTTTAAAAGGGCAATAACTTGGTAAATATGAAAGCCAGAGTTATGTAACTTGCCCAGATCATTTACTTTGTATTGATTAGTAAGTGTGTAAACTTAGAAGCCATTGGTACAGGTAGAACTTAAGAAAATCCAACTAAAATAAATCCAATTTGCCGTTCTAGGTTAACCTCGTACAGACAGACGGACAGATGGACGGTTCAATCACTATATGCCCGGGGGCATAAAATCATTTATGTATAATTATGTATTAACCTTTTCCCTTATATAAGCGTGTTTCGACGGCTTTTTGCCCCCCCCTTTTTTGAGACCCCAAACATTGAAAAAATGCCCTTTTTAGGCCCATAACACTGGTTTTCGTTTGAGAAATGCTGTTTTTACTCTATCTCAATTCATTGAGAAGTTACGGCACTTTGAAATCAGTTTTGATTGAAAAAAAAAAACAATGCAAAATAGTGATTTTTTGCAATTTTGAGAGGTTCCCCCGTTGCCATGGTAACAGGAATTTTACGATTGAGCATGCTGTTACATGGGCTATGGTGTAGTCAACATTTGTGCCAAGTTTCATCAGTATTGAAGCATTTTTCATAGTTTCATAGCAGTTTGAACTTGTTACAGGAGGCTTTTCAATGAAAACGGCCATTTTTCGCAATATGCTCATGGGGTAAAAGGTTAAGTTATAGTAAAAAATAACATTTGTTAACATAAATTCCAAGATCAAGGGAAATAATTCTAGAAATAGTCACGATAGAGTTATGAACCTTGTCACACAACATGTGTGTAATGATAAGAAATATATATTTGAAGTTTGAAGTCGATACCTTAAAAAGTAAAGAAGTTATAATAATTCTTAAAGAAAATCCTAAGTTCAAAGAGAGATAAATCTGTAAAAAATTCTTCAAGAGTTATGAACATTGTCACATAAAATGTAATTGATGATAAGAAATAAGTATTTGAAGTTTGAAGTAGTTACCTTGAAAACTAAAAAATGTTATAGTAAAAAATAACATTTTTCTAGTAAAAAAATCTAAGTTTATGGGGAGATAATTCATGCAATATTAGTGCTAGAGTTATGAACATTATCACATATGATGTGGATGATGATAAGGTACATATATTTGAAGTATTAAGTTGATCCCTTCAGAAATAAATAAGTTACAGTAAAAAATAATATTTTTTAAGGAAAATTCTAAGTTCAAGGGGAGATAAATCTGAAAATATTGGTGCTAGAGTTATGAACCTTGTCACAAAAGATGGGGATGATAATAAGGTATATATATTTGAAGTATTAGGTTGATTATTTAAGAAAAAAAAGAAGTAACAGTAAAAAATAGTATTTTTTAAGGAAAATTTTAAGTTCAAGGGGAGATTATTCTTAAAATGTTGGTGCTAGAGTTATGAACCTTGTCACATAAGATGTGGTTGATGATAAGGATCATATATTTGAAGTTTGAAGTTGATACCTTAAGAAATGACAAAGTTATAGTGAAAAATATTTTACTGCACTGAAACAAATTGGCTCCAGTAACGCTGTTGGAATAAAACCAGGGTTTATCTGGGACACCCGTGGACCATAATCCGAATGAAGGCTTGTTTGTTGGTTGGACATCCATAGGGCTGGTTTTGGAAAATGTGGACGGTCTCAAGATTGGCAGCTTATCGTAACCAGTCATTTTCAAGTAGATGCAAGCTGGTGATAATTTTTCGTGTTCCCTCCAAGGTTCGTCCGTGGGTTCCCATGACGCCAGATTCACACCACAAGCAAAACAAGTCACTTTGTCCGCAGTGCCAGTATAGTAAAACCCGGCTTTTGCCAATGCTTCTTTACTTGGTCTTATTTGTTTGGACCAATGTTCAACGTGTTTAGTCGATCTTCATAAAACATCATGTCGCAATTTTGCAAATATATACTTTTATGGGTGTATCTTTTACCATTCCTGAGATATTGGGGTTTAGAATTTAGTACTTTACCGAAAGAGTTCTGTCCGTTAAAATGAAAGTTATTTCCCTTGTTTGTAGTGATTTAAACTTTGAACTTCCAAAACTCAGTCATTTCTTCACCGATTTTCAGCATCTTTGTGTCATATCATATCAATTTTTTCTCAGCAATCCATTGAAGGGTATATTGAACGCATTTAATTATCATGGTGGTCGGAAATTACGTATTTTGCAGTTTTAGCTACGTTTAAACTTGTTCGTAACACGTATCAAGCTTAATTTGTGAATGGTTAACTTGAAATCCGCTCTGAATTGCTTAAACATGACGTAACTGATTGGTTTAAATTTTATAAAAGACATTCTAGGGACGAACAATCATTCATTTCATGAACAACTTCATCATGAAACCTACGTTTACACTTTCGGCACATACCGTCGAAAAACACTTGGATGTATATAACTGGATTGCCTCTGTGTTTTGTTATGAATATATTACGTACAGTGCTATCCAAACGTGTTTACATAATCCTGACACAGAGAAAAAGCATGGCAAACGTTTTGAACTGACTAAAACTTTCAGTTACGATATTGGACTTTTGGGGCATACCAATAAACCAAGCAATAAGATCAAAGTGATATTAACCAAGACAAAAAAGGTAATTTTTGTAATAACTGCTTATCCAGTTGTCTAATGATTTGATTGACAAGACATGTTTGGACATGATTTTCTATAATAAGATCATGACGAAAGTAATCAACCAATCAGGCAAAAGATTGCATCATACAACAGCCAATCAGATGCAAGAGGAGAAAGTGGACCAATCAGAAGAGACTTTGATCTATAAAAAGACGGTGTAACGATTACGAAGGTCATTAGAGTTCTGACACTCGAACAAGAAACATGGCAAGCTACAGATGCAAGTACAGTCTCGGTAATGAACGTTACGTGCAAGTGAATGAATGGAAAGGTGAGCTGAGAGTAGACTTAAGGGAATGGCAGGGAGATAAACCAACGAAGAAGGGCATCAGCTTAACGTTGATGAGATGGAAAAATGTTGTGGACGCAATGGAATTTGTGGATCAATCGCTAGGAAATAAACAAGTGTACAATGCTCATCTTGGAGGAAACGTGTACATGTCGATTAAAGCTGGGTGTGTTTGCGTCGATATTCGACAAAACTGGAAGCCTAAGGACGATGTCGTGCCAACTAAGAAATGTTTGTGCCTTAGACCAGCAGAGTACGTCAAATTGAAAGAATTAATACCTGACATTGGGAAAAATCTACCGGAACTGGACTCTGTAGTGCCCTGTTACTTACAAAGCGATCATATGAATCAGATGGGAGCGTTACAGTGCTCAGAATGCAACCCGAACGATTTCATGAATTGGTAAAGTCACGTGATCATGTTCTAAAAATAGTAACCAATGACAAACCGTTTCTTCTTCTCTTAAAAATAACCACCAATCACTGACAATTGAATACGTTTATAAGGAAAATTTACAAACGAAAGTTGCAACATTTTCTACAAATTGTAATCCTTATTTCAAGCAGTCCTGTTTGCAATAAGTAAACATTTCGCTGACCGGGACCCTTGAAAAGTAAATATT
The DNA here is from genome assembly GCF_026571515.1 of Ruditapes philippinarum. NCBI lineage: Eukaryota > Metazoa > Mollusca > Bivalvia > Venerida > Veneridae > Ruditapes > Ruditapes philippinarum. Next base: position 379,634 of record NW_026867088.1, read on the forward strand.
AAAACCTTTTCTGGCTAGAAAGTAAATAATAACACCTCGGCCGGCTAAGGTTGTTTGCTGATGAACAATGACAAAAATAAGTGAACCCTAAAATGTTAATTTCATGTATAAACTTGTAAGATCTTGTCCAGTCTTGTTTGACGTCCTTAGTTACCATTACGTTTCATTCATATTACTTGCATATTTTTTTCATTTTAACTATGAGTTTAAATTATATATGTGGTCAAGTTGCAGCATTCATGTTAAGCTGTATGACAATAATAATTTGTTTTACGATGAAGTTCGGTGATGTTTTAAATTTATTGGTAATGGATGGTACGGGACCATATCACTTTGGTGAGTTGTTTAGCAATTTATTTATGTATGTATTCTTTGAATTAGTTCATTCTTTTTGAAATATACAGAATTTCGCTGTTTTATTTTCAAGTTGTAAATATAAATTCATTTTTTACTCCTGTAGCAGTTGTTGTCATTATTGCACCGATTTGAGTATGCCGGTCTCTTCAGTCCGTCTTGTCTGTAACATAATTTATTTATATCATATCTCCATAACCCTTTACCAAATGTGAATGAAACTTATTATATAGAGGACATTTCTTTACTGTTAAATCCGTCCACGAACTAACATTAAGAAATGCCAATTTTAATGTATCGCAGATCTCTTTAGATAAATTGTTTTTATTTTCAATGGTTCAAAACAAAAAGGACTTTTTCCTGTTTTTTTTTCTTACAGGAGAATGTCGTGTGACAATACGAAATGGCAGTTAGACACGTGTAGTTAAGCCATTACAGATAATGTCCTATAATCCAGCAGATCAAGTGACAATAGAGAGTTCGAGTTAGCAATTGCTTTTAAGACTGGCAACTTCAATAAAAAAGTAAGTCAATTTGTAGTTTAATACGTAAGTTTATGTTTGAATGCGTTGTGGTATTAAATTTATAAATATTTTATAAACTGAACAATTTAAAAAATTGAGGTTTCTGTTTTCTATTTCTGTACCAGATATGGCTATTCTAATGACACTGTTTAGAACTTGACGTGTGGAGTAAACAGATACATCAACATTGTTTTGAAAAGAGGCAACGGTTTAGTAGATTGGATACATGTAAAAGGTTACCAACAGGGGACAGACATTGTAATTTATGAGAATGAGCACGTATCTGCAGTTGACGTTATTGGAACGTTTTTACATGAATTTGCTCATTTTGTTACTTCTGACATACATGATGATCACGGATATAAGTTTTTAACTACATGTAGTATGATAATGACCCTTGTAGAAAACCTAGTAGTTAGAAACGTGCAGTTTTGTGCGTCAAAATCTGGAAGTAATATGAAAAATGTAGGGGAAAAGCAAGAAGTAAACAAATATCATAGGTTTTAAAAGAGACAAATTTAAATTGTTTTGGTTTAAAACATATTTCTCCTTACTTCGTTTTCTCCTCAATATATGTTGGGGATAAAACAAATGTGAGCTTGAATCAATCAAAAAATAAATTGTAGATATTAAACAGCATTCATTAGAACTCATTAGAATTTTATTTATACTGATGTTTGTTTTAACCTTTTTTTCATTGGTAATAGTTTAGTCAGCTCCGTATACTTCCGGGAGATTAAAAATAGAACGATGATGTCATTCTAAACATAGACGGATGATGTAAATCTAAAAATAGAACGATGATGTCATTCTAAATATAGAATCTATGAAAATGTTATAGTTTTCAGAATGAAAAGGAATCTGTGATTGAAATATGTGAGATAATGAACAAGAAGTAAGAGAAGGAAATCCCAATTATGTGTTAGTAATTGCAATGTTGTGTTGTCATTACCATGAAAAATGCTCATGAATGAGAGTTTTCTACACAGGACCGTATTAAGATAAAACTTAGATGTAGACTGAATACCAACAGACTTGTTTCGCTCATAAGAATTTCAGAGAATGGCACTGACATTAAACTGTGACTTTCCCAACCTATTACAAAGGAAGTCTAAGTGTGAAAGAAAACTTTACAGTCTCTGATATTGTACTAAGAATCTGTTACAGGTTGATTGACTGAAAATGCTAGAGGGTATTTCTGTTAGAAAGAAATTGTGTTTTTCAAAAGTGCCAGTGAATATTTGTTTGTTTCTACTTAAACTGTAAGTGCATATATTAACACATTAAATACATGTACTTTAAGGAAGAAAAATTTAAAATAATGACCATTAAATACATGTACTTTTAAGAAGAAAATTCTAAAATGATGATAGAACAGCACTTTTAGTTTCAGTATTTATGATGTACAAGGGCTTAATTGTCAGTCTGTAGATTAATTTGAGTGTTAGCCATGTTTATTTACCTGTTTGACTGATATACATGCTTAAGCGCACTTTTTCAGTATTTGTGATGTTCAATAGCTTTGTATGTTTGTAGATACAAGAAAATGTACGAAAAACGTTGTATTCACTTTCATGATGACATGTTGGACTGGTGTGATAAAGCACTGTTTTTCAGTATTTTTGAGGTACAAGGGTTAAAATGAGTTTGTAAAAGTGTTTATTTAGTGTAATTTGACTAAGTATGTTTAGAATTAGGACAGCAGATCATTTAACAATATTTGTAATATATTGAAACTAAAATTGTTACACATATTTATTGTTTACAATAAACTGTCATATACAAGCATTTGTTTTTATTTCCATTTGGCCATCATGAACTTAAATCTTATAAATATTTATAAATGTACCCACTTCTCCGTGTTCACAATAACGTCTTGAAAGGAAAAGTAACTTATCTCTAAAAAATAGGACAAGCGTGATCCCTGGCTATAATTTGAACAATCTTGGTGGAGGTTCACTAAGCAGTTTTTCATTCAAAATATCACATCTCTAGCCTTCATCAATTTAGAGAAAAAGATTTTGTTTTAACGTTTTTACTATATCTTTATAATGAGAATCAATGACCTCTAGCTTGGGGCCAATTTTGGCCAAGTGGTTTAGGAGGAGAAGTTGCTTAAAGAAATTGCTGACGTACACACCCAGGGACGACGGAAAAAGCTTACATTGAAGACATTGTCCTCAGGTGAACTTATAATATTATTTTAAAAACCCCAAATAGCCAGAGCTTAGATACTAAGCATGAAATATCTTCTAGTAGGTGTCTACCAAATATATTCAAATAAAAGCCCTTGGGTCAAAATTGGGGGTGGATTGATTTTCCTGATATGCATATGGTAAACACTGGTATTCAGCACTTCTTTTTTTTAGTTATTGTCCTTTTTTAATTTTCATATTTCATTTTTGTACGGGCCATTTCTTCTAAACTATACAAGCTATGGGCATGAAACTTTCAAGGATAGATCCCATCGAGATAAAGTGCAGTGCATAAAAACCGATACTCTGTACATCATGATTTTTGAGCTATTGCCCATTGTTAATTTTCTTACTTTATTTTTGTCCAGCCATTTCACCTAAATTATAAAAGCTTTGGACTTGAAACTTCATAGGATGATAGATCTCATTAAGAACAAGATTCGGTACTCTGCACTTCATGGTTATAGAGTTATTGTCCTTTGTAAATCATAATACTTTATTTTTGTCCAGGCCAATTTAACACTTTAAAAGCTATTGACTTGAAACTTTAATTGGATTATAGATCTCATTGAGAAATAATGCAGTGTAAACGAACTTTTACTCTGCACTTCATGATTTTGAGTTATTGCCCTTTGCTAATTTATCTTGCTTAATAGGCTTGTCAAGGGCATAACTTGATCACTATTATATGTTTGATTTACTCCAAATTTGGTATGTAACCTTTTTCATTGACCTGAAGTTGCAGTTACTAAGAATCCATTACAGAGTCCTCCATTTGATCTGTCAGTGTAAACCCATAGAACGGGACCGCAGATTGCGGCGCATATTTTCGATCGTGTAACAGTTTTTAAAAACGTTTCTGCTACATCTAAATATCTTTTAGTATTATCCGAGTGTATGGACTCAAAAAATATATTATCAATTGAACCCAATCTGTCTCTTTTAAAACTTGTCAATTTTTACGGTATTATAAAAAAAGACAAGGAGTGACATCCGCCATTCGCCGCAACATTTTCGGCATGGGTTTTCCCCTTTGGCTACAATTGATTACTATTTTTTTCAGAATTTTGTTCCCGTTATTTTTGTCAACTACCAGGTATCGTCCGGATATAACGTTAACGGTTTATTGTTTACACGTGTTGACATGTATAGGCGGCATTATAACGGGCGTATTCGTGTTTTGATCTATTAACATGGAGAAAACAGACACTTTAGTAATATGGTCCAACTGATTTTGCCTAACTGAAAAAAAGGAATATTAAAACATGATCCATAGATAAATATTTTAGGCTTTCATCTGGTATTCATTACTAGAAAAATTAAAACAAAAATCAAGCATATCAAGGGGGATAACTTAAGCCGAACGTTGTGGTAAATGGCGGATGTCACTCCTTTTCTTTTTTCAATATACCGTAAATTTGACTGATTTTTAAATTAGCAGATTATATTAAATTGAGATTAGATAATTAAAGACCACCCGCTCGCATAATATGAAAATATATTCAAAGGTCGGACAAACAATATGTAAAGCCGGTACGGATTCGGATTTATGCGCCGCAATATGCTGTCCTGTTCAAGAGTTCCTATGTGTAAACCTTGTCCATGGTATTATTATATTTGATAATGTAACAGTTTTATTAATTCTCATGTAACATTGTTACAATTAGTTCAATACCACTTAAGTTAAAGGTACATACATATTGTAAGAGCAGTGTTATAACCTATAACCTATATTTGTTTAAAAAGGAATGCCTAAGTGACAGCTATACTGTTTACAAAGATTTTGTTACAAGCAAAATGTAGTGATCATCCATCAATAAGTTCTGTAGAAGGAGATGTTTATATGTATTTCTATTTTTAGCTTTAGCGGTCCCTAATAATAAGGGATTGTTATCTTTCTGCTGTTGACAAGTTTAAAGAATATTTAGTGTAGCAATCTTGTATCCCATAAAAAGTACAAATATAATTACTTTTTGCAAGTTTATACTGCACTAAGTTATACTGTTTCATCTTTGATTGGGTTTTTAAGTGGAATACTGAAAAGAGAAACAAGGCATTTCTATAAAGCTTCGGACGCAATCCTTTTTCAACAATTCATGTTTGTATTGAGTACATTATTACTTGTAGTATCTTTATATTTACTGCGAATTTGTAAGATGCAATGCTGAACAAATGTTTTGCTATTAAGTAAACAATTATATATATATTTGTTTACTTATGTTGTGTTGTACAACAGTCTGTATACCTGAACTACTTGTGAGCCATTGTTAAGGCATGTGTTCAGGTCGTGCAAAGAATCGTGCAGACGGGTTCCCACAAGTGGGTCGCGCGCCAGTCCACTTTTGCACATGCCTGCGCTTTTTTGTGGGGGGGGGGGGGGTCTTTGAGTTTATTAAAGTTGAAGAGATGTTGTTGTTGAGTTGTTGTAGTTTAGGTGTTAAATTTGCTTTAGACTGTTGCTAGTATATAATTATGATGCATAATTTTATTTTAATTGATAAACAAGATCAACAAGGAAAGGCGGCGTTCAATGAACGCAACCCCCATATGACCCAGCAACAAGAACCAATGGCAAGGAGCCCAGGCGCATAGAGTTCTAAATGATAGGCATTTTCATCGAAAACGTGTAAAGACAAATTTCTGTTAAAACAGAGAAATTTCGTAACAATATCACCACGCACTATTTTATGACCATAGAAATTTTGCTGCTCCTTTATCTTAAGAACACCTCTCCGAATATTCCTAATCTGAAAAACTGACGGAAATAGCCGATATGTTGCTTTTATTCGCAAATGCCATTTGACTTATTAGAAGTTCTTACTTTCCTTTTATTTGAACAATTAAATAAATCTTCAACAGCTGTAAAAAAACCTCTCGCATGCTTCTTTTTTAAGAAGCAAACTTGTTTAATAATGCCGCCAGGCAAAGGCGACATCATAAAACCGAATATCGACGCAAAGGCTGCGTTCTTTCGCACAGACGGCATCCATTTTAAGGATGTTGGTCTACAATTTTACTTAGATTATATCAAAGATTCACACATTACAACTATTCCCGTCAAGGCCGTCATACAATATGAATTCAGGGGATAAAATTTACAAATTTATAGTGGCTGTTAAATCCTTTAATAATAATTCATTAAAAAATATGCCAATATATATACAAAGAAAGCATATTTCGTAAACAATATGTGAAATTGGATTGATAAAAAAAGTTCCTAAACATCTATTCAATCCAAGAACAAAATTATCTGACAAAGTATTTGATATTAACTATAAAATAAAGAGAAATAAAGAATTCGTAAAGAACGCACAAAGTTGAGCAATTTCGTCCCGCCTAGTATCCGAATCGTGTATAAAGGACTTGTTATTTATGAGTATATTGTTTAACAGATTATAAGATCTCTTCAATAATGAATCACTTTGCTACTTCCTGAATAAAGTGCACATTATGTATGACTTTCCAGGACTGCATTTGTCACATATTTTATCTATGTCAATGACCGCAGACAATGACGCACAAATACAGCTACGTAGAAAAAAATGTTGAATATTTATTTAAAGGCACATTGTGCTTTACAAATTAGTATTTTTCATTCTTCAGAAAGATCAAATAATGCATTCAATTTTATAATGATCTTATTATCTTTGATAATATATTTAAAGATCATGTAAGATATTAACCGTTTGTTTGGATTTTACGTCACACCGACACATTATAGGTCATATTGCGACGCTGTGAACGTTGCCTTGTCACTAGTATAGAAATGGAAAAACTACATGGTTTACATGTTTTTGGGTCCTCCTGGGCTCCTTGCCACTTGCTTTTGTTGCTAGAGCGTGTGGGGGCTGCGTTCATTGAACGCCGCCTTTCCTTGTTGATCTTGTTTATCATATCATTTTACATTTTGCATTTTGACCGACGCATAATTGCACGTTCAGCACTATTTTCTTCAATTGGTTAAATTCTTACATACTTGAATTTAACAAAAAAGCAAAAATCAAAAGTTTATCTGTAAGGTTAATAACATATTTACTTTCCGAAACTGTAAAAATACACAAAACGATTTTTAACAAATGAAATAAACAATATTTCAGGGATCATTGAACGCCGCATTTCCTTGTCGATCTTGTAGTCCTTAAAAGTTTATTTTCAAATAATATTTGAGATAGAATCTAAAATATTCTGTGTTCGTACAAAAGATCATCTACAATTAAAATGTATATTTAAAGAAAAGGCTGGCAAAGTTCCCCATCAGAATATTGCAGACACCGTTCGTAAGAGGTGATAAACTGGTTCGAGTTGGATCATTCATGCCAGCACTATTAAGTGTTGAAAATTGAGTATCGCTCAAGCCGGTGCTACGGGGCGTGAGGGATGTTGCACATTTTCATTACCCCTCATGTACAGACTCAATCAAACCGAGTCTGCAATTATCTGTGATAAATGCTTCCGAAGGATCACTTTGTTACTGGAGTTTGTGCATCTCTTTTCATTCGCAGGTGAGATAAGTCGATCCCCTTGTTTTGCTTTTAGTTTGTAACATCCGAATAAGACCAAAACCATTTTTTTCTATATCAGCGCCATATGACCTATATTGTGTTGCTATGCCGTAAAACCAAACTAATTAAATCAACAGCCGACTATAAAAATAAAAGGATCTGCTCGTTTATTTTCATTCAACGGATTCTGAAGCTTGTAATGTACGTACTTTGTAATAATGCAAATAAATCAAAATTCAAAACTTTTTAAAATATATGTAACAAAATTGTGTGGTTAACATTGAATAACCTTGTCCTTCCAGTTGGTAAGACATTTGCCTAGAGACATAGAAGGAAAACGAAATCCAAAGAAATGCCTATATTTTCTCTACTGTGATCCTTTTCTTTCATCTTGTTTAAACGGTTTTTGATTATTATATACCTTTCTGACCTCTTAAGTCATCTTATATTATTAAGCTCGTTAAATATATAAGAATTGAACTGTACACAGTCACAGAAAAAACTAGAAATGTAGACAATACACCGACAAAAAAAAGATATTTCTTCTTCCATGCTATTTGTTAGTGTTCTCTTGCATTTAAATTAAAACTATTGTTGTATATAGTAACATTATCATGTGATATTCTGCAATGATATATAACTGTTTTTTTAAAATGAATACTTATTGGTTGCTCATCTTACCAAAGTGAAATTGGGTTGTTAACAGTCTAGCAGTCACAGTTTTGATTGGATCATCATCAAACTTTGTCAGAATGTTTGTCTCAATGAAATACAGATCGAGATCGAAGATGGGTTATCTCGGGTCAAAAACAAGGTCACAGGAGCTTAAAATAGAAAAAGCTTGTTAACACTCTAGAGGCTGCAGTTTTCATCCAAATATTCTGGAAATTTGTCAGGAAGGTTGTTTTAATGATATCTAGGTCAAGTTCGAAGATGGGTCATCTCCGGTTAAAAACTAGGTCACAGGAGCTAAAAATAGAAAAAGCTTGTTAACACTCTAACAATTGGGTTGTTAACAGTCTAGCAGTCACAGTTTTGATTGGATCATCATCAAACTTTGTCAGAATGTTTGTCTCAATGAAATACAGATCGAATTCAAGGATGGGTTATCTCGGGTCAAAAACTAGGTCATAGGAGCTAAAAATAGAAAAAGCTTGTTAACACTCTAGAGGCTGCAGTTTTCATCCAAATATTCTGGAAATTTGTCAGGAAGGTTGTTTTGATGATATCTAGGTCAAGTTCGAAGATGTGTCATCTCCGGTTAAAAACTAGGTCACAGGAGCTAAAAATAGAAAAAGCTTGTTAACACTCTAACAATTGGGTTGTTAACAGTCTAGCAGTCACAGTTTTGATTGGATCATCATCAAACTTTGTCAGAATGTTTGTCTCAATGAAATACAGACCGAATTTAAAGATGGGTTATCTCGGGTCAAAAACTAGGTCACAGGAGCAAAAAATAAAAAAAGCTTGTTAACACTCTAGAGGCTGCAGTTTTCATCCAAATATTCTGGAAATATGTCAGGAAGGTTGTTTTAATAATATCTAGGTCAAGTTCGAAGATGGGTCATCTCCGGCCAAAAACTAGGTCACATGAGCTAAAAATAGAAAAAGCTTGTTAACACTCTTGTTGCTGCAGTTTTCATCCAAATATTCTGGAAATCTGTAAGGAAGGTTGTTTTGATGATATCTAGGTATAGTTCGAAGATGGGTCATCTCCGGTCAAAAACTAGGTCACAGGAGCTAAAAATAGAAAAAGCTTGTTAACACTCTGATGGCTGCAGTTTTCATCCAAATATTCTGGAAATTTGTCAGGAAAGTTGCTTTGATGATTTCTAGGTCAAGTTTGAAGATGGGTCATCTTTGGTCAAAAACTAGGTCACAGGAGCTAAAAATAGAAAAAGCTTGTTAACACTCTAGTGGCTGCAGTTTTCATCCAAATATTCTGGAAATATGCCAGGAAGGTTGTTTTCATGATATCTAGGTGAAGTTCGAAGATGGGTCATCCCCGGTCAAAAACTAGGTCACATGAGCTAAAAATAGAAAAAGCTTGTTAACACTCTAGTGGCTGCAATTTTCATCCAAATATTCAGGAAATTTGTCAGGAAGGTTGTTTTTTGATGATTTCTAGGTCAAGTTCAAAGATGGGTCATCTCCGGTTAAAAACTAGGTCACAGGAGCTAAAAATAGAAAAAGCTTGTTAACACTCTAACAATTGGGTTGTTAACAGTCTAGCAGTCACAGTTTTGATTGGATCATCATCAAACTTTGTCAGAATGTTTTTCTCAATGAAATACAGACCGAGTTTGAAGATTGGTTATCTCGGGTCAAAAACTAGGTCACAGGAGCTAAAAATAGATAAAGCTTGTTAACACTCTAGAGGCTGCAGTTTTCATCCAAATATTCTGGAAATTTGTCAGGAAGGTTGTTTTAATAATATCTAAGTCAAGTTCGAAGATGGGTCATCTCCGGTCAAAAACTAGGTCACAGGAGCTAAAAATAGAAAAAGCTTGTTAACACTCTAGTGGCTGCAGTTTTCATCCAAATATTCTGGAAATTTGTCAGGAAGGTTGTTTTCATGATATCTAGGTCAAGTTTGATGATGGGTCATCTCCGGTCAAAAACTAGGTCACAGGAGCTAAAAATAAAAAAAGCTTGTTAACACTCTGGTGGCTGCAGTTTTCATCCAAAAATTCTGGAAATTTGTCAGGAAAGTTGCTTTGATGATTTCTAGGTCAAGTTTGAAGATGGGTCATCTTCGGTCAAAGACTAGGTGACAGGAGCTAAAAATAGAAAAAGCTTGTTAACACTCTAGTGGCTGCAATTTTCATCCAAATATTCTGGAAATTTGTCAGGAAGGTTGTTTTTTGATGATATATAGGTCAAGTTTGAAGATGGGTCATCTCCGGTCAAAAACTAGGTCACAGGAGCTAGAAATAGAAAAAGCTTGTTAACACTCTAGTGGCTGAAATTTTCATCCAAATATTCTGGAAATTTGACAGGAAAATTGTTTTGATGATTTCTAGGTCAAGTTCAAAGATGGGTCATCTCCGGTTAAAAACTAGGTCACAGGAGCTAAAAATAGAAAAAGCTTGTTAACACTCTAGTGGCTGCAGTTTTCATTCAAATATTCTGGAAATTTGTCAGAAAGGTTGTTTTGATGATTTCTAGGTCAAGTTCGAAGATGGGTCATCTCAGGTCAAAAACTAGGTCACAGGAGCTAGAAATAGAAAAAGCTTGTTAACACTCTAGTGGCTGCAGTTTTCTTCTAATTATTCTGGAAATTTGTCAGGAAGGTTGTTTTGATGATTTCTAGGTCAAGTTCAAAGATGGGTTATTTCCGGTCAAAAACTTGGTCACAGGAGTTAAAAATAGAAAAAGCTTGTTAACACTCTAGTGGCTGCAGTATTGAGTCAAATATTCTGGAAATTTGTCAGGAAGGTTGTTTTGATGATTTCTGGGTCAAGTTCGAAGATGGGTCATGTTAGGTCAAAAACTAGGTCACAGGAGCTAAAAAATAGAAAAAGCTTGTTAACACTCTAGTGGCTGCAGTTTTGATCCAAACTTCCTGGAAATTGGTCAGAAAGGTTGTTTTGATGATTTCTAGGTCAAGTTTGAATATGGGTCATGTCCGGTCAAAAATTAGGTCACACTGCCCAAATATGGAAAAATCTTTATAACACACTAGAGGTCACATGTTTGACTTAGTTGTCATCAAACTTGGCCATGATGCTTGTTTAAGACATTGCTTGGATGCGGTTGTGTCAGGTGAGCGATCCAGGGCCATCATGACCCTCTTGTTTAAGAATATGCTTCTCGTATACCCATTAAAAAACAAGGCGGCGTTCAGTGAACGCACCCCAACATGACCAAGCAACATAGAAGCCCACCAGGACCCAAATAAAAATAGGACAGGGCACAAGGCAAAGCTGATAGAGGTTGTTGTTATTTTGTTCAAGATAGTATGTTGTGTTTGGTTTTACGGCACACTGACAACATTTAGGATGATGGTTTAGACTAACTTTCGGTATTACATTTTTTAAACAACACTAGGGCTCTAACCCATATCACCTGCTGGAGTTCAGAGATACTTTGCTTGCAACATTTACAATTCTGTCGTTTTGGACTTTGTACCAGAGCCGAAGGCTCAGGGTGAGCTATTAGTATCAAAGGTGGATGATTCGGCGTCCGTCGTCATGCGTCAACAATCGTTTTCTTCTCTTAACTGCTGGACAGATTTGATCATGAGGAAAAGATATTTCTGATGGAATACATTTTTGATGAGGAGTACATATAAACTCAATCTTATAGCCTTGAATGGATTCTAAAATCCAGGGATCTTCAGTAAATTTTTCCCATGCAATTAAACATGATTTTTACTTGCGTACCTGTAAAACATCTATTCGTTTAAGTAAGTTGCAGTACATGTAGCAGAGGCCGAAGGTCTTCGCCTCCCTCTAAAAAGGCCACGATAATTGTCATTGCCATATTGATTCTGCTGCTGGTTATAACCAGAAAAGGAGTATGGACGGCCACGTCTTTGATAATGATACGAGCCTCTGTAACCCTGAAATGCCTATTTTCATATTTAGGAAACGCTAAGGATATTCCTGTGTTGCAATTTCTTTCCCCTGCCAATATCATCCCCAAACAATTTCTCAGTGATTGGAGTTGACTGGATACAAATATTTTTTATTTTTTCTTGAGATTGGGGCGAATTATGTAACGTCTACGCAAAGATAATTGGTATTGCACCTGACCCAACATGGTTACTGCGTCAGAAATATATTCCTTTGTAGGAAATGATAAATCTGGGCCCATGATTTCAGCCAATATAATAATTGGCACAATACCGGCAGCTACTAGGTTCTAAATCTCAACCAGCAAACGGTCATAACTACGGCCTTTCTTTTCAAATATTTTCCGTCTTCTGCATTTATAATCGGTGGCCCTAAATTTGAACCATTCTCAGGAATCTTGTATTTTTGCATTATTTCTTCAATGCAACAAGCAGATGTCGAATTTGAATTTATCATCTGTGCAAGAGAAGGAGAAATGGACTTTCCACGCACAACACTTTTAAGTTTAGGTGGCGCCCATTCATTTAATCCTTGATCATTATTATTCAGGTCTTTTCCCCCAAAGATAGCATCAATGAATTTGTTCGACATATTTTTCTGTAATGGGACAACGTCCTCAGAAATTTCCCCATCTGAAATGTCCTGAGAACCTACTTGGATTCTTAACGGGGGTTGTTTATTTACATCAAAATCATTATCCCCATAATAATCGTCATCAAATAATTAGGGACAAACTGAGACTCATCCTCAATTTCCCAATTGTGACGAGGCTGGGGCAAAGGGGTGCTGATTATTACTTTTATTAGAATCTGAAGATCCCAGGCCAAGTTTCTTTTGCAAAACATCCAAATCCTTGGCAGATAAACTATCAAAATCAATAGATGCCCCAGTATTTTTAGCTTTCTTAGAAACATTTTTAGTGGTCGTCTTCCCCTTCTCTTTTTTACTTTCATCAACTATACAGCCTTTGTCTTTGTACCCTTCTTATGTGTACTTTTTATCAACAGATAAAGCAATAGGATCAACAACAGGTTCCACGCCTGTCAGGGCATTATCATTATCAATTTCAACATTTACATCTACACTGCCCGAAAACTCAGAACAATCTGACTAATGTCCACGTGCAAAATTTTTACTACGTGCACGTTTGTTGCGGAGTTTCTCTTACCTGAATATACACAAGACTCTAATAAAGGTATATTTTATACACTTTATTTTATTCAAACCTTAATGCGACCGCCTCCGTGGTCGAGGGGTTAGAGTCGATCACTTCTAATCCAGTGACCTCTCTGGCGTGGGTTCGATCCCCGGGAGATGCTTTGGTAGTTTAGCGCGGAGGAAGGTAGTCTAGTACTAGTTTAACTCTCCAGGAACGATGGTTAGGAAACTACCCGCCTATATGACTGAAATACTGTTAGAAAAAGGCGTAAAATGAAACAAACAAACAAACAAACCAAACCGTAATACCATCTTTTGGAGGAGCTTTGGTTTATATTCAGGTTTCTAAACAACGACATCCTGTTTTCTACTAATAAAAAGCATTTAAACAAACATTAATGTACTTCAACTGACCATTGATGAGTGTTTGACAACTTCTAACCCAAATGGTGGCTACCTAACTATAGAACTCAATCTTCTGGGTTAAAATCTGTCAAAACACCTATTTTGTTGTGTAACAAATTTCAGGTATACAATGGACAATTATCAGTATAACTATTAATCTTTTTGAAAATAAAAATACTTCATTTTTTTGTATTAATTGAAACAATATTCACAAAAAAATAGAAAACATTTATGTATATGAAAAAAACAACATTTTAAATACAGACATGACTGTGAGACAAGCAATTATCATAGTATTGCAAGCAATCGTAAGTCCCCTACCGGTTAGAACCCTAGCAACATTCTGATGGGCCATTGGCCATTCAATTATACCATTGAATGAATGAATGACATCAATGAACTTAAATCTTTCGAGTTCTAAGTTTGTCTTTATCATAGTAATATGTTAGTTTCCCTGCCAAGTAAGGAAGATTATACAACAGATAATCAAAAGGTCCAATTTCTCAGGATAATATTAATAATAATAATAATAATAAAGACTTTATTTAAAGAGGCAACATAGTTAGGCAAGCCCAGTCTTCCCTATGAGCCTCTATCAAAAATGTACATATATACAGTTACAAACAAAGATTTATATAAACAAAGAAGAAAACTTAAGGTATACAAGTTATACAACATAGAAAAGTAGAGTAATTGAAAAATGCAATAAGAAAATGAATACAAACATTTGAAAGTATGAAATTGTACATTTTATGAGACATACATGTATATATGTGATATTAAAACATAGCTAGATTATTTGGTGGATGAATAAGTATATCAAATGATTCAACTTTTCTCTATTTTAAGTAAATTTGTTGGAAAAAATCTTGTCATATTATTATGATGTGGGAGTTTGAAGTAAATCCTAAAAGGAATGAAGACGTTGGGAGGAAAAAATACCAATTTCTCGAAAAGGTTCACGGGGGGCATAATTCTGAAAATAGTCTTTCTAGAGTATTGAACCTTCTCACATATGTTGATTGATAATAAGAAACGTACATATAAGTTTGAAGCAGATACATTAAGAAATAAAGAAGTTATTAAAAAACACATTTTTTTCATGAAAATTCTAAATTCAAGGGAAATTATTCTGATAATTGTTGTGCTAGAGTTGTTAACCTTGTCACATATGATGTGCTTGATGACCAGAAACTAATATTTAAAGTTTGAAGTAAATACCTTAAGAAAAAAGAAATTATAGTGAAAAGGCGTAAAGACTGGAATCAGAAATCTTGAAATCCAGTGTATTAGTTGCCATATCAACCAGACTTTTCAACATAGGAAGTAAAAAAAAATGTGCATAATCTCCAGACTGCCATCTACCCATATTTCAAGTTTCATAAAAATATTTTCAGTACTTTTTACGTTATCACTGGATCCAGTTTATATGTGAAATTTGCCATATTTTCAGTGTATTTGTTGCCATAGCAACCAGAATTTTCAACATAGGAAAAAAAAGACGTGCATAATTTCCATACTGCCATCTATCCATATATCAAATTTCATAAAAATATTTTCAGTACTTTTCAAGTTATTGCGGGATCCAGTTTTGTTGACTGACGGACTGACAGACGGACGTTCTCACAGGACAGTAATTATGTGGCTACTCTATTGTTCTCTCTATTGTTCTTTTTAGCCACACAAAAGAAAATAGCCACATAAAAGCATTACGGAATGAATGGCATCAAAGAGAAAGAACAGTTACCTATTGTCCCTCTAGCCACATAATTACACTCCTGTGAGTGCGGACAGACATACGGACGGACAGACGGACGGAGGGTAAACCTAAATTCCCCCGCCGGTTAAACCGGTAGGGGACTAAAAAACAAATGTATACATAATATACAATAATTCATTTATATGCAAAAATACTAGTTTGCTTCTATGTAACATATCCGTAAGAATACATTGACTTTTGTTAGTACTAAAATAATCTAAAAAAGCTCGTACGGTAATTGTTTATATGTCAAAGATCCTTTGATAAAGGAAAACCACATCAACGGTGCTTTCAGCAAACTGATGGATTTTGTACAGTGATTAATAGTTATACATTTAATTTAGTAATACTTGTTATATTGACAATACTCATTCAACTGGAGACACACGTTTACTATCTTTGAGATGATACCAAAATATGTTATTTCTTTTGAGTACTTTTTCCTACAGGGTTCAATGCGTTTAATGTTGGGCTCCTGTATACCATATATTTATATCAATCAAACTTGTGATTGCAATTGCTTTCACTGAAACATTCTGTTGTTTTATGACATTTTCTCATTACACACGCAAAAACCCTCATTACACACGCATAAACCTCTTTTATCAAGGTTTTTATGAAATCCCATTCTGTTTTCCAATCTTAAGGAGATTTTGACTCAACTTTGCCCTGTACTTCATTTTATTTTCAGTATGGCGGGCTAGGGAGGGGGGTTCGTGGAAACATCCAATTTTAAGGACTTTTAATTTGCAAAGTCGAATTTAAAATAAAAAGAGAATTATGATAATGTGTTTTATGTTTTAAAAATAAGGATTTAGACTGATCCAAATTAAGATTACCACATTCCTGCCGAGGTGTAATTGTATTGGCAAACACGTCGAATTTAAAATCGTTTAGTCAGTGTCTTAGGAATATGTTTCGTTTAACTCTAATTTTTAGGATGTACCACAACCTATTTTAAACGCTGTTTTCAATCGAATGAGGGTTATTACGTTCATTTGCATTTAGTTCCATTTTATTTTTGCATACAATTATTGTTTTAATGAGTTTCAAATGACATGTTCTACAAATTGTGTTTTTATCAATCAGTGCAAAGACAAAATTCTCATTTCTTTTGATGAATGAGTGTATTTTTATAAGAAATCAATCCTTACAACAAATGTTCCTGAATTCTTTGGGGGTGTTTTGTGAAACCATTTGATTTATTGTATGTCTTGACATGATTAAGTTGCATGTCTTAAGATGATGATTCATTCTCAAGTTTCACTATTATCTGAACAAACAACTTCATGTAATCTTTTAATGTCATTTCATTGCTTTTTTCTCATTGACTTAATTCCATTAATCTATTTCATTTTGTATAGTAAAGAATTGTGTTGTATATTTAAAAAAAGTTCAGATTTATCATTTTATTTTTTACAGTTGAGAGTAGCAATATTATTTAAAAGTCGATGTGTTTTTTGTTTTAGGTTTTACGTCACATCGACACAGTATATGTCATATCGCGACGTTCAAACTTTACTGGTGGAGGAAGACCTCAGGTGCCCTTCCGTACATTATTTCAGGCACGAACGTATAGAGGCTATTCGTTGCCAAAAATCCAGCCTTTGAAACTTGACAATGCATACTTCGGTTCTACTAAACAGATTAGTAAAAATCTAATTGTCGATCCGAGAGTTACATACTGCACTGGTATTAAGCATTTTGATTATCTCGATTTGATAAAATGAAAGCTGTTAACATGCAATTTAGATAAATTGCAAACTGTATTTATAAATGTATCATTTCAAATTTTCGACATGTAGAAACGTAAACGATAGAACGTACACAATACGTTTAATGCTGTGCATCATGACGTTGAGAATGTAACTGCATCAACTTGACACACTCAGGTTTACAACACCACACTTTCCTTTTACATTCTAACGCGATTAACATTTGTAAACGATTTTGCAACTTCCATATATGGAATTATCACGGAAATAGACGAAAATTAATAGGCGGAGCCAATTTCACGAAAGCAGAATATAAAGAGAGGTAACTCTTGCTGGTACAAAAATATTTCAAATTATATAGAAACTGTTACATCAATCTTGACTTTGAACATCCTCTGATTTTGTTAAAACGTATTCTAGTACAGGATATTCAAGTAATGCAAAATTGGTTAAGATATAATGTAAAAATGTAACAACGTATATACTGATAATGAGCATAATAATATGCAAAAACTAAAGTTGGTGAAATAACATAAGGAAATGTTTCCCATATATAATGACACACACCACTATCCATTGATATAAATGAAAGGGTTTTGTGAGCCACGGCAATACTCTTAAGCATATCTTTTTTGTTTACCTTCAGCAAATAGTTCTAGAATGCGATACATGGAAGGCACTTTTGGCAACACGAATAAAGAGAACTGAACAATAAGTCTGTGCCTTCTTTCTTTAAAGGACTATGTTGGGTTGTAGAAAAACTCATATTTTTGACCAAGTGTATAACCACGAAACAATGCAAAGTTTACTATCGATAATTCCGTTGTATAACCAAAACTTGTGAATTTGTCCCATTTTAATGTTGAAATAAATATTCAGTGTATCCTGGCAACTCTGTTTACCTCCATTGGGAGGTATTTTGAGTCATAGGATGTGATTTAGCCTTTTAATTATTGTTAAATATATGTAAGCTGGCGTAGGTTAAGGTCTTTTTATGCATTGTGCTGAATCAATAGCACCTCTAAAATATGTGTACAGTTTAATTGCATGTACATATGCTGTCATTAGCTGTTACCTAGATTTGCTGTCTAGATTTGCTGTCTAGAGAACTACTTTTATGTATATGAAATACTACACAGAATATTTATTAAGTTTTGTAAGTGATGGCTTTCTAAGAGATAAAATAAACAAGGTATACATAAATTGATAATCAACATACATACATTTGGACTCGTTTAAATTTTACTGAAAAACAAAATGGGAAAAATGGGAAAATATATGGTAAAAATAAAAAGTTATGTACGAAAGGGTACATACAACTTTGGTTATAATTTTTTTTCTTGTCAAGTCATACGCTAGAATTAAGGTTACTAATATAATAGTACTACTAGAAAGACAACAGCCAGAATTTGGTCTGTATTAGTAATTAGTCGTATCAAAATCTCTATCAGATGTTGACTTGAAAATTTTAAAGTGGTAAGGTAGCAGCTTAACTGTAAATGTTACTCATTCCTATGCAAATTGGAATACCATCAGTAAAATTTATTTGTCGTTGAATATAGTCTTTTCAATAGTTTCCACTTCCTTAAAAAATATTTAACCTCAGACCGTATGTAACCTGATGTTTTTTGGGGTTTTTTTAAGTTTCTTTTTCCAGGAAATGTGGTGTCTACAACGTTTAAAACTTATATGCCTATATTCCTTTAAAGTCCGCTGATGTTGACTGTAGGCAATCATGCAAGTGAATTATGTTTAGTAACTAAACACCTAAAAGGTATGATAAACGGAAACTACGCCGCTTCTTGTCGCCGACGGTAAATACCGAAAATGAGCGGAAAATACGTTTATTTACGATGATTTAGTGGGCGGGAAAATGGGCGGAGCTTATTTTATCTCCTATTGAAAAACGTGTAAAGCTGGATTATGCTGATCTGAATCATGATGGTTCGACAATGTAAAGCTAAGAATGTAACTTCTGTTTTGAGTATTCGAACACTTGGTATTGCTACTATCAGTTAATGTTTTGTCATTTAACAAAATGTATTTTGTTGAAATGCATGTTTACAATGTTAAATCGGCAAACTCAATGCAAGTATGCAACATTGGAGTTTACATACAAAGAAATACAATTGTATTTTTTCCATTAACAAACTGTTCAACTCAGATCAACAAGGCTGGATTTTTGGCAACGAATAGCCTCCATACGAACGGGTACCTGAGTAGAACCACCGACGTTCCGTAAGCTTGCTGGAGAGCTTCCTCACATGAAAGAATCCAAAGTCCCTGTCGGGATTCGAACGCACAGAGGTGAGGGGCAAGTCAACGACCTTTACCACTCGGCCACGGACGCCCCACAAAGATCGATGTTATCAAGTGATTGAGACACGAACGTCTACAGAAATGGAACCAACATGTTACAAGCACTCTAAAGGATCAAAGGTAACAAAATATACATAAGGCACGGCTTTACAGCGAAAAGTTAAGAAATGTACTAAAAGGCATTAAGTAAACTTTAATCTTTAATTTGTTTGTTTGTTTGTTTTTGGGTTTTACGTCACATCGACACAGTATAGGTCATGTAATAGTTTTGCAGTTTGATATTTTTTTAAGATGTAAAAAATATAAATAAAAGGAAATAATTACTTCAAATATAATTGTTGAGTATTTACATTCTACATTAAAATAAAGGGAAATAATAATAAACATTTCATTTTCAAATTAAACATAGCTTTAAAATTAAATTGTTTTGTAATTGTTAAAACAGTATATTATTATGAAATTCTGATGATTGGTTAAACATTTGGTATACTTTGAGAAATTTTAAAACCATGTTAACATTATATTGGGAGGTCAATATAAACTCCTGTTTGCATAAAAAAATAAAAGCCCTGGGGTCAAAATTGGCCCCGCCCCAGGGGGTCATTGATTTTCCCTATATGCATATAGTAAAAACTTAAAAAATCTTCTTTTAAAGAACCCATAGAGCTAGAGCTAAGATATTAAGCATGAAACATCTTCTAGTGAGTGTCTACCAAGTTTGTTCAAATTAAAGCCCTGGGGTCAAAATTGGCCCCGCCCCGGGGGGTCATTGATTTTCCCTATATGCATATAGTAAAAACTTAAAAAATCTTCTTTTAAAGAACCATAAGAGCTATAGCTTAGATATTTTGCATGAAACATCTTCTAGTGAATGTCTACCAAGTTTGTTCAAATAAAATCCCTGGAGTCAAAATTGACCCCGCCCCAGGGGGTCATAGATTTTCCCTATATGCATATAGTAAAAACTTAAAAAATCTTCTTTTAAAGAACCCAAAGAGCTAGAGCTAAGATATTTAGCATGAAACATCTTCTAATGAGTGTCTACCAAGTTTGTTCAAATAAAAGCCCTGGGGTCAAAATTGATCCCGCCCTAGGGGGTCATTGATTTTCCCTATATGCATATAGTAAAAACTTAAAAAATCTTCTTTTAAAGAACTCAAAGAGCTAGAGCTAAGATATTTAGCATGAAACATGTTCTAATGGGTGTCTACCAAGTATGTTTAAATAAAAGCCCTGGGGTCAAAACTTGCCCCGGGGGGGGGGGGGGTGTCATTGATTTTCCTTATATGTGTATTGCAAAAACTTAAAAATCTTCTTTGGAAAAACCCAAATAGCTAGAGTTTAGATATTAAGCATGAAACATCTTTAAGTAAATATCTACAAAGTTTGTTCAAATAAATGCCCGGGGGTCAAAACTGGCCCTGCCCCAGGGGTTTTATTGTTTTTAACTATATGTGTATAGTAAAAACTTTAAAATCTTCTTTTAAAAAACCCAATGAGCTAGAACTTAGATGTTTAGCATGAAACATCTTATGGGTGTCTACCAAAAAATATGATAGACAAAATCGACAAGGAAAGGCGGCATTCAATGAACGCATCCCCAAGTCTGTTCAAATAAACAAATAAAAGCCCTTGGGTAAAAATTTGCCCGGGGTGGGGGGCCTATATACAGGTGAGCGACCTCAGGGCCATCATGGCCCTCTTGTCTCTATTTAACAGAAAGTAACATGATAAACGTTTTTATTAACGAAAAGTTAATTCATTTTGATTTAATTCATTTTTATTTTTTAGGTATTTTATAATCATATATCATAAATCCTATGAAGCACACTTTTATTTCAATCCAAAATTATCAAAATTGATAACGAAATAATAAAAAAAAAATTGGAGGGAACGCCGTGTTTTTCTTACCAATTCGAGAGTGTTATTTTTATTGGAAAAAAGATAAATTTTGAAACAAAAATTTCAATACATCTACTTAATTTATTTTTATTTCCAAGGCACTCATAGAAAGCATATGGAGTAATCTTTCATTTGATACCAAAAATATTTGACTTTTTATAAATAAACAAAGTTAGAATGGACGCCGTGTTTTCCTTCACTTTATGTATAGGATAGATCATGAGTACCAGTTGGATGTGAGATTTGTCAACGAGCGAAGCGAGTTGATAAATCTCACATCCAACTGGTACGAGCGATCTATCTGACTTAGACCACAGGTAGTTTTCTCTGTTTAAGGTGAAGATTAAACATGCGTTAACGATTTTTTTCTCCGACAATTACGTAGGGATATCCAAATATTTCTTACTTTATCTATTTGGCCTTATTGTAGGCAAAAAAGCACGAGAAAATGGCATTATTCATGTTCTTTCATAAGTTACTGAATACACAATCTTATGAATGATAGATTTCACATACCATCACAAAGGTGCAGTGAGAAGAAATTTGGGAAGAATTTAACATTTCTAAATGTGATATTTTGTACAATTTTGTAAGTAGAGAGATTTTGTTGTTATTCCTGTTGATTCTTCATTTAAATGATTAAATGACATATCACCGTACACAGCGCTTGAATATGAAGTCAAGAAACAAAACTTCTTACCGAAAAATACTCTTGGACAGAAATCATGGGCGATGGCTGCTTCTCAAGAGTGGGCTCTTGGGTAAACAGGCAGGTAACTTAAACATTAAACGTGTTCCTTAATGCTTAAACAACCCTAGGGTTAAGGATATTGATTGATTGTCCGGCTGAAGTTGAAAATATTTTACTTGACATATAGATTCGTGTTTTTGTTGTATGCTTTATATACATCCTGCATTGACTATTTTTACCTCATTCATGAACTGAAAAAAATATTTTAACCGTCCCTCTGAAGCCTTAAAGCATAGCATTGCCTTAGCGTTGCAAACGCAGTCCTGTCACCGTCCGGAAACCCCACCCCCTGCCCAACAGTGGAATCCCCTCATCCCAAACCGAAAATGAATGTACATCTACAGTGTCTGCTATTAAGAGTGAGCCGGGCATAATGCACAAGGCACAGTGGCTAAAAATATTAGCGCAAAAGCGGACGAAAAATGTAGATACATATGTAGATTTAAATAGATTGATAAACGCATTTCATGTTTTTTTCTTATTTACAAAAACAGTTACTATTCTTGTAAAATGATGAACTGACGAAATAAATTGGTCAAAGGACTATTGCTATCTGTTATTTTTAAGAAGGGAATTTCACTATGAACTTTACTATATACATATAATTTTCCCCGCATAAAGCGTGCACATAACGGGGTTTTTCTTTCAGTTGAATACAAACATGATAGTTATATCAAACACTTTACTGTGATGTGTGGGATATATCAAACACTTTTAAACTACTCTGATTGGCCGAGAGAAAACAGCTGTGGTCTAATGAGAAATAGGAGTGAGGCGACGGGTATTATACCTGTCCGTACATTTCCTTAATAAAAGATCGTTAATACTCAGAGAGGGGCGGGGCGTCATGCATGACTTAAAATCGCTTAACTTTGTGAATCTACTTTTGTCATTTTAAACGAGTTACTGTGTAAACGTACTGTTGTAGTTCTACGACTGCAAACACGTGTTAATAAATTATAATTTCTGTATTCGAGTTTTACATTTCATTTGTATTTTTTCAGGTACATATAGATATCTACAAGTGTGTAAATATGCTTATGTATTATATGCAATGGAAGATACGAACTTGTAAATTTGTTGTTGTTCTCCATGTTAGGTCAGTTGCTAAGATTTACATGTAAACTTGTTATTTAAAAGCGGTTGCCTTCAATTAAAAGATTGGATTAAGAGGCATATCATTTTCTGGGCACGAATACAATCAAAAATGCTAGACATACATGTTCGCATTTTCAAAAGTAGTTTTCAAAAGGAACACATTACATGTCTGGAATTTTGGCAACGATTGCCCTCCATAATGTGAAGGTTGCTCAGCATATTTGCACCTGGGGTTTCGCTTGTGGATTTATCCAGTATTTGTAGAGTTATTTCCCTTGACTTAGTAAAAACCGTTTCATTATATTGTTATTTGTTCCTCGAGTGCTTGAGTTAGAAACAACCAACTTTACAGGAATAATGATCAACATCACTAAATTACAGGAATAATGATTCACATCAATGTGAAGCTATGCACCTGGGACTTTGCATGTGAATTTTTTTCAGTTTTGTTAGAGTTATTGCCCTTGACTTACAGTAGTATAAATTTGCAATTTTCAACTTGCATAGCTCAAATAGTATTTCACTTGAAAGTTTACAAGAATGTTGGTCAGCATGTGTACTTATGCACCTTGGGGTTTGCTTGTGGATTTATTCAGTATTTGTAAAGTTCTTGCCCTTTACATAGTAAAAGATTTTTATTTTTATGTCCCCGCCATGTAATGGCCGGGGCATATAGTGTTACCCTGTTCCGTCATTCCGTCCTTTCGTCATTCTGTCATTCCGTCATCATTAGTTTCCGTTCATTATCTTAAGAACAGTTGCACACATTCAACTCAAATTTGACATATATATATGTCATGATAAAATACAGGTCAAGTTCGAATTTGGTCATGGTTCGATGATTTTTGGCAGAGTTATGCCCCTTTTACTTTGAAAATAATATGAAATTTTCAGTTTCCGTTCATTATCTCCCCAATGGTACAACACATTCAACTCAAACTTGACATATGGATGCGTCAAAGGAATGCGCAGATCAAGTTCAAATTTGGTCATGTTTCAATGATTTTTGGCATAGTTATGCCCCTTTCACTTTGAAAGTAATATGAAATTTTCAGTTTCCGTTTATTATCTTCCCAATGGTACAACACATTCAACTCAAATTTGACATATGGATATGTCAAAGGAATGGGCAGGTCAAGTTGGAATTTGGTCATGGTTTGATGATTTTTTTGCATAGTTATGTCCCTTTCACTTTGAAAATAATATAGATACATCTAAGGAATAAGCAGTTTAAGTTTGGTTGTGGTTCAATGATATTAGACAAACTTATCTTTCCTGAATGTTGGAAAAATTTTGAACTTTCAGTTTCAGCACTCATACTTTTAGCCATTATTTTGGCTACAAATATGCAATATGCTATTTTTAAAAGGTTAAGACTGAATAATTTCAGTGCCTTGAACATTGTATGAAAATGGTTTGTGTTAACATTGAAAAGTATTAAGGGCTTTGAACTTAAAATGAAAAAAATAATTAATGCACCATCTGAAATTTTGGCTGCATGCGGGGGCATCCGTGGCATGATGACACATTTCTAGTTAAAAAAATATTTGACCTAGTCATTAGATTGACAGAACAGTGGCGCGGTCGGGGCACCCATGTACTATGGACACATTTCTAGTTAAATAATGAAAAAATGAAAAATGATGCTTAAGAAAATATTACTTTGCTTGAATTTTCAGTTCCTTGTGATTAGTAATTCAGTCCTACGCACAAACCCAAAATTTCCAGTTTTCCCCCAAAATTTCCTATCTCTGGCCAGTGTTGAGCATTTAACTATAATTTTGTTTTATGATCCTATCGTGTTTCAAGAATGTATAGTTTTATTATTAGCTGGAGGATATAGAGAACATTTTAGATATAAGGAAAACTAAGATTTTCATAGATACATTCAATTTTAAATAAGTTAAAGACTAAAAAGACTGGATTACATTAAAAAGGATTTTAATCACTTACAACTCACAATCGCAGGGAGATACAGTGTTGGGATAGTGTAAAAATTAATTTGAAAAAAAAATATTTTATAAGTTTTTTATTTCTAAAATTGCTTTTTACACTATCCCAAAACTGTGCCAAGTTCCTGTGCTCACAATATAAATACTTATGTAAATTACTTTCATGGTAAATGTATATCATGCCTCAGACACTTCTATTTTTTAAAGGAGCAAAATAATGTTTAGTAATAATAATTGTTTAAAGCATTATTGATGCTTATCATTCAGTTTGGTTGAAAAAAGAGCTCTGAAGTGAAAAAAAATTGTTAAAAAGGTAGCAAAATGTAAACAAAGTAGTATTTTGACTTCCATACAAAATACTAAATCACTTTAACTACATCAATTGCAAAAGAGCAGAAAATAGTAAAAATTTGATGACCTTTAAGTTATTTCTAGGAAACCATAACTGGACACCAAAAGTAACAAGATCTGCCAGAGGAGACAGTACAAGATGAGCTGGACTAAATACTGGACAAAGTGACGGAAGTCAAAACTGTGAAAAAAATACTCAAATAGCATAAGATATAGATATTTTTCAGCATCCGTAACGAGAAAACACTCAAATGTTGAATATTTTTGCACCTCATAGTAAAATTTGACCATGTCATTAAAAGTTAAACAGACATTTCCATGCTCTAATGAAAAAGACAATAATTTGCAATTTGAAAACTATTCCTTCAGTGAAAGAAAATGATAAGAGCCAAATGTATGTAGTTTTTAAGTAAAGTTGTAAGTTCAAAGAGAAAATATCTCTTGAAATAAAGATGCTAGAGTTATGAACCTTGTCATGCATGATGTAAGTAATGACAAAGAACATTTATTTTAAGTCAAGAGTAGACATCATTTATAATAATAAAAATAATACTCAGAAATACATGAATTTTAACTAAATCCCATGTTCAAAAATTAAGCGGAGATAATTCTAGAAATACAGGAGTTATAAATCTATTTGCACCTGATATAAGCGTTAAGAAACATATTTTGAAGTCCGAATTTAATGCGGAAAATTCTGAGTATAAAAGGATGATGATTCTGAAATATTGATGCTAGAGTTATGTAGCTTGTTATGTTATTGTTTAAAGTTAGAAGTAAATTCTTTCGTAAATAAAGATGTAAGAGCAAAAATTTAAATATATTATAATAATATAAAAAGAAGAGCTGTCACAGAACGTGACAATAGCCCCTAGTCGCCTTGTCCCAGTCAGACACTTATGCATATAGTATGCATATAGGGCAAACTTTATGGAACCTTCAAAACCAAGAGGAGATGCGCATATCATCGCCTTATTCCGGTCAGACACTTACTCGGAGTTATGCCCCTGATTAGTTATGCAGTATGCATATAGAGCTAAAACTCTGCAACTACTTGCTGGAATTAAATTAAACTTTATAGGAACCATTAATACCAAGATGAGATGGGCATACTTTGTTACCTTGTTCAGACCAGACCCTTCATTACAGAGTTATGGCCATTAATTAGTTATGTTGTATACATATAGAGCAATATTGCTATTTCTTTTTAACTGCTGTATTGATTTCAACAAAACTATATGGGATCCACAGATACAAAAGGCAATTTACATCTCATTGCCATGTCCAGATATTACTGTTTAACACCGAGTTAATTTAGGCTCTGTTATTTCCCTGAATATTTATTATGAACTAAGAATATTACTGTTTATGCCATGATAAATTTATAAAAAAAAAGCCTTATGTCTTCAGTTGTTGTGTTAGTAATGACCAGTACTCGGCGGGGGATATAAATTTAACGAATTTGCTAGTTGATAGAATAAGACAAGTACATTGTACTCAAACAAACTGAAAACAAATCCGTATGAACAAATACAACATAAACATGCTAAAACCTTATCATAAGAAACACGTCAATTTAATTTTAATAAACACATATTATTCATTTGTTTATCATTTTCATTATTAAAGAAAAGTTTAACTTTCGCTTGAAATGTTTGAATATTTTTGATTGACTTAATGCCGTCTGGTAAAGAATTCCAGTCTTTTGTGGCATTGTAGAAAAATGTGTAACATGAGAATCATTTTTATGCCCCCCCCCTCTGAAGGAGGCATAATATAATTACACTGTCTGTCTGTGCCTCCCCACTTCATTTGTGTCAAAGAATTTGTGTTTCAGAATTAGGTCTCTACCTCAAAGGTCAAGGTCAGACTAACATTTTGAAGTTTCACATTATCACAATTAGAATAAATAGGTACACATTCATGTCCATCGTCGGATACCCACTATTGATAAACATGTCACATAACATGCAATCAACCGTGGGTAAAATGAATCGATTTGCGTCGATATACAGCAACAGGTGCGTAAAATATCTACCAATGACATCGCGTATAACAAATCTATATTCTTCAGCAGCGGAGGTAAAAAACAATAAGAAACAAAATGGCTGCGCCCACTGATAAATACTGTTGCACGTGTTTTGCTAAAATCAATGTCAAAAACTATCGCCAAATCAGTTCTTCTGCAAGCAGAAAGGAAAACATCACGCTGTAAAAGTAAATTATCTATACTTTCTTGTTGAAATCGTTTAATTTCTCGATGTTGAACTTTTCACGTCGTCTATGGTTGTCGCATTATTGTTTGTAATACCGAACGTCGTACAGAACGAGCGTTTTGATTGGTTTTAATCGCCTCATGAAATCGTGAGGCAGCCAATGAAATAGCTGCCTTTGACACACCCCTAATCGACTGAATATCGGCATAAATAATGTTAATGGTTCGGCCATGGGTATCCGACGATGTGCTTTAATCGGTGGATTTCTAATCGGATTGGACGTAAGTATATTGTTAGTGGTCCTAAGTTTGTGGTAAGGTAATGGTAAAAAGCCCGAGGAAAGTTAATAGTAACACCTCGATAGGCTACACTGCCACTGGTGAAGTTGTACTAATTAACACTTCAGATATTATATATATGATGAAATCATATTGAGATAAATTATACATTGGAAATATTTATGTATCATAAATGAAATTTAATCTTATTGCACAAAATTAAATGTCATTTGATTAATTTGATCTGTTTTGTTGTTACTGTTGCTAAATTAGGCCCAGTGCTTGAACCATTCGGGGCTGTAGTCACCCCGCAAACGTATCCGGCTACAGTCATATCGCGACGTTCCTGCTTTTCTGGTGGAGGAAGACCTCAGGTGCCCATCCGTGCATATTTCAGGCACGAACGGGCACCCGAGAAGAACCACCGACGTTCCGTAAGCTAGCTGGATAGTAATCTTTAATAAAATGCATAATTACCTGCTCAATTGTTCATAACTACAAAATACGTACTGTTGCCCTAGGATGATTATTTGGACTTAAATTTACTTGGTGTTGAGCAATGAACGGTCAATCTATATTATTACCCAATAACGGATGCGAAAAAAAACTGTAGCCAATCAATTTATGTGTATTACTGTTATAATCTGTCGCCTTGATATTGCTCTTTGTTATGTCCCCAAAAGCTCAAGACAGTACGGTATATTTTTATTGTTATTATATCTTATCTGAAGTTAAATTATTGTTTTTGTTCTTAGTTTTCATTGTCTAAAAATTGTTTACATGGTCTATTTTGTTATACTTTGTTTTTTTCTTCTGTTTTTCATTGCACATAGTTTTTGAATTTTTATATTTTTATTTTTGTCATTTCACGAAATTCATTTGGTATCGTAATATAACTTTTTCGGAAGAAGACAATTTATCTTAAATGTAACCAATGATTAATGCTAGAATAACTTTGTGTCAGACTTCAAATAGGGTTGTTCCAAAGTCGTTTGATAGATTTATATCACATTTTATCACTAGAAAATGATGACAAGAAGCTTATTCAATTATTTTAGTCTAAAGGTGCGACGTGTTGTCGCTAGCACAGCGACGATAAAGAGGTGAATTCATTTTACTTTACATTTTCCCACATATAACTGCCCATATTAAACGATATTTTTAAAGTATTGTACGATATTCCTAAGCAATAAATATAAAAACTATAGTTTAAGCATATGTATTTGAGCATAACGCATGTTAATTAATTTTCCAATAAATAAGAATTTTTAAAACAGAAGCATGTCGTTGTAGTTAATGCATTTTGTTGGAATTTGTAAAAAAGTAATGGGTTTACGTTTTGTAAGTATTGTAACAAGCATTTGTTATATTGACTGTTCTAATAAGACATGAGAATAAGTTCAATTTCGCATTGTATAAGACATTCATTACTGTACCAATTCCCACGAGGGTTGAACATGATGTTATCTTAATGAGATAGAACACGATTTTCCTTAATACACTGAAACGGGATCGTGTCTAACTAAAATTTGTTTCAGAATTTTGGTAAAGGAAGAGTTGATTATAATCGGTGCCTATTTTAAACGCGTGAATATGTGTCACATGAAAAACGTGATATATAAATTTTTAATAACAAATACCATACATAAATAGGTTGGAAATCACAATTAAATTCAAACGAATGGCTTTATACCTAAAGATAAAACTAAACAATTTATCCCATACTTACAGTATCATTGAACGTCAAATGTTACCTTAATGCTTATGTTATTTTGTTGTGATTAATGCTTCCGAGGGATCACTTTGTCACCAGATTTTTATACTTCACAACAGCAGGTGTCAAGTGCCGTGTGGCAGCTGTCAAGTGCCGTGTGGCAGCTGTAAAAAGTTGCCCCGTACTTCACTTCAGTGTTGTTATATTTTCGCTGGTCCTTCGGGATCATTGATACCAGCACTATCAAGTGTTGAGAATTGAGTACCGCTCAAGCCGGTGCTAGGGGGCGTGAGTGATGTTGCACTTATTCATTATCCCTCATGTACAGACTCAATCAAACTGAGTCTGCAATTCTTATGTAATTTTGTTGTGATTAATGCTTCTGAGGGATCACTTTGTCTCCAGATTTTAATATGGACAGTCGACTTATAAAAGTTTGTTTCAGAATATATGCAAAATAAGAATATATCATACTTGTGCAATCGGAGCTTTCTTACAAAAGTGTGAAAAATTAATTTACCTATTACATTGCTCGAAATAGCTGTGTAGGAAATTGACATTTAATTCAATCCAATACCCTTATAATGGAATTACTTATAATATAGAGAGGGACATCTAATGTTACATGAACTATCAAGTTGAGGTCGCACACTAAAATTTCGTGGTGACATTCTAAAAGATTCTTATCACAGAGAAAGCAAAAGGGTAATAAATAATACATATACACTATGTGCTATATAGGTCGTATTGTACGTGGTTTCTTTTTTGTAGTGGATGGTCTGTCTTTATGTTCGAACAATAAAATTACGGATAAGGCATGTAACGCAATACTAATTGCAATTATTCAACAGTTTCTCTTTCGTTATGGAATGAAATGAGATTTTGTGAAAGGACAATTGCAACTTCTCGGGCCTTTTCGTCGGTCATAATAGCCGATTATTTCGGTTGGTATGAGAGTGTTTGATTATCAAAATGAAATGTTGCGATATGTACAATGAATAGCGAACTGGAGAATTTCGCAATGCAAACATATTCTAATGAAATGATCTTATCCGTCAATTTATCGCGCTCTTCGGGGTTTTCTCTTATCAGTAAACAGTGGGTTATTATGTATTGCTGTACCTATAAATGGAATGATGACCTTAAGATTGGATATTCTTCTCCAAATCCCTCCAGAGGCGAGCACGTCGCGGAGAAGGCACACGGCAGGTCAAGGTCAAGTCATCTCGAGTACCAGAGGTGATTGGTTGACCTGTCGTGACTAACTCTGGAGGGTGGCGCTAACAAGAGCCGATTTATGTCAACCGCCTGTTTGCAGCCGTCACGGAACTTGATGCTTTTGATTCAAATGTATGAATAATATTTAGTTTCAAATTTTTTCAAAAAGTTCAAGGCCCTTAAATTAGTAAAAATTAATTATACAAAGTTCAAGGCGTTAAAACTTTTCAGTGTTAACCTTTTAAAAACTGTATATTGCATATATGTAGCCGAAATAATGATTAGAAAGTGTAAACTTTTATTTTTTTTTCCAAGTTCAAGGGGAATAACTGTCAAAAACATCTGACCATGAAATAACTAGAACTTGACTTGTATTTTTTTTATTGG
The DNA here is from genome assembly GCF_026571515.1 of Ruditapes philippinarum. Lineage (NCBI taxonomy): Eukaryota > Metazoa > Mollusca > Bivalvia > Venerida > Veneridae > Ruditapes > Ruditapes philippinarum. The sequence continues at coordinate 411,009 of NW_026867088.1, forward strand.
TAAAATACCAGCACATGCAGTCCCGGACATACATTTCTACAAAAGTTAGAGCGGAAACTGAATCTTTCTTATTTTTTTAAAGTTCAAGAAGGATAGCTGTCGAAAATAATCTGACCATAACCAAATTTGATTTCGATTTTTTATGTCTCTCTATTGTATTTTATGGTTAAATATATGCGATCTCAACCTTATACATACATTTCTACAAAAGTAAGAGGGATAACTTTGTCCAAATTATCAGACTATCATTGACCATATTCGAAGTTGACCAGCGTATTCCGATGACATATCTATATTGTAAATATGAGATGAATGTGTACAACTTTGTCAAAGTCAAACGGGCATAACTTTGTCAAAAATCATCACCAAACCATGACCAAAAAAATTGAACTTTACTTGAACATTCCTTTTACGCATTCATATGGTGCAAATTTGCGTTGCATGTGTAACTGTTTGGAAGATAATGGACGATAAACTGAAAATTACGTCAAGGACATAACTCTGTAAAAAGTCATCAGACCATGACCAAATTCGAATTAGACCTGCATATTCCAAATTTCAGTTGAATGTGTGCGACTATTGCCAATATAATGAACGGAAACTGATGATGACGGAACAGGGTAACACTATAACAAAAATTTTAGCAGTCTTAAGCGGAACAGATGCTTATTGTATTTTGTGTATTATATAGAACACTTACAGCGCTTGCAAAATCATTTAAAATTAAATAGAAATAGTGTTCTCTTAATATTTTACAGTTATACAATTTTATCACATAAAAGTCTAGAAACAAAGTGATCCCTCGGAAGCATTAATCTCAACAGAATTACATTGCAGACTCGGTTTGATTGAGTCTGTACATGAGGGATAATGGGATAATGAATAAGTGCAACATTCCTCACACCCCTAGCATTACACAATTATCAACAGTTACTAGTGATGGCATGAATAATCCCGAAGGACCAGAAGAAATACAACACAGTAATGAAGTACGGGGTAACTTATACAGCTGCAACAAAGCACTTGACATCTGCTGTCTTTTCTTTTAACCATTTCTTTTAACGTTTTTCGATTTTTTGAATACAGAAAGAAAATTATTTACATCATAAGAATATTTTTTAAGTTATAGAAAGCACCTCTGATAAATACGAAATGTTCATAATTGCAGCTTTTTATTCGGACAATAGTAATTATTTTAATGGAAATTAGCTGGAAGCCTTATTCCCTAGATGTTTTAAGAACAAAATTAACGCAAATCTTGAAAGCCTAAAATATCATCTGTTGAATTGAACCGTCATTCCCCCGCAAATTTAGCGGAAAAACTCTTAAAGGCAATCAGAATTACCTTTTTTTCCAGAAGAACATTTGACCTATTTTAGTTACTGTTAGAATAACGCAAATCAAAGTGACTTATTTTATAGATGCGTACTGTATCCAACAAAAACTGCATTCGTAAATAAATTTCATTACATCATTATTTTTTTACTAGGTAAATAAAATTAAACTTGAATATTTTCATGAAACGTCTAAAATCAATTAATTAAAACATTTCAACCTTATATTTTGGTCAAAGAAAGCAACGGTCTTTACACTAAAAGTTAACTATGTGAGTTAAATATACCCTTTTTAAAGAGCAGAAGTTAACTGTTGCTGGATTCCATACTATTCACGCTTTCGTGTGGTCTTTGAGATCAATATGTTTACTGTTAAAAAGTGTTTTATTGTTCTAGAAATATCCCCATTTTCCGGCATTTTTTTGTAATAACTTCACCTGCGTATAAGATGGCTAGAAATTATCTACTGTACATGATTTATTTTAATAAGAACACTTGTTTATCAAATATGTTTCAAAGAAATAATTGCAGACGTTCAATGCTAGAGTTTATAAAAATGAAACTTCTTTAGTTGTATTATCAATCAAAAAACACAAAAATAATCAATCAAGGTGCATGTTAATTTTACCTTCCGCTTTTTGATCTAAATCTCTATTACTTTTAAATTTGTTGTTTGGCTTTACGGTACATCAACATAGTATTTTCTGTCGTTTGGTTTTACGGCGTACTCACACAATGTAGTTAATATGGCGTTGAAACAGAAAGTATGATTTTTGCTAAACTTGGGTGTTACAAACTTACAACCTACACATCTGCTGGAGCTAAGACGCCAGTAATTCGTACCCATTAAGTCGCTTCTTACACGATCATGCAGAAATACACTGTGACTGCAATTATGATGCCTCAACCCTTGAAGGCAACCTCTGAGCCACAAGGGGTTTTTGTTTGTTTCATTTTACGCCTTTTCCCAACAGTATTTCAGTTATATAGGCGGATAGTTTCCTAATCATCATTCCTGGAGTTACAACAGTACTGGACTACCTTCCTCCGTGATAAACTACCAAAGCATCCCCCCGGAATCGAACCTACGCCAGAGAGGCAACTGGATTAGAAGTCATCGACTCTTAACCTCTCAACCACGGAGGCGGTCAAGTTACTTTTAAGGCTACACGTGACAGACAACTTAATACGATCTTTTACTCTAAATCCACTTTGTTCAATATCGTTTTCTCTTTATATTATACCGCTAATTGATTTTTTTTAATATTTCCACTTTAGCAAAAAACATTCCTAATACAAATAAAGCATCTAAATGAGAATAGCTTACTTATTTTAGCTTAAAGTGAAAGACACAAAGAAAAATAATATTTTAATTTAATTAATGGACTTTTGGCCTCTTCACAATTTCATTCCGTTATCAAGCATCGATTTAAAGATAAATAATGCTTTGGTACTATAAATGCTTTGGTACTATATCTTAATCAAACAGAGTCTGCAATTTTTATTTTGAATTCTCTTGTAATTTTGTTGTGATTAATGCTTCCGAGTGATCACTTTTTTCCAGATCTTTTTGTTTTAAGTCGCATTTTAGTATATTATTAACTTTTAGGTTAAAATTGCCCAATAAAGGCCTTATGTACAATTTAAAACTATATGTTTATGAATTGATCTAACTTAAGGCAATTGAATCAAATGTATTAAGTTCAGTTTTTTGTATAAACATGCATTGATACCTGCTGCAATATTTTGGTTATTAAAGAATTCAGTTTCCTTACTAGAACTGAATATGTCGGTGGTCCTGTGTTGCTGGGTCGTGTGAGGGTGCGTTCATTTCACGCCAACCTTCTTTGTTTATCATAATTTTATTGTATACGTTAGTCATGTTTAAATATGATTCGTATTGTGAAATAACGTTCGGTTAACAGGATAAACAATTTTTGCATAATGTTTTGAATTCGGTCTATACATAGTGTTTAAAACCAAATTAAATTTAATCTTATGCACTGATTACACCTGAAAGGCATTATGACAACACAATGATGTTAGAACAAGATAAAAATTACACTGGGCATAATGTAGTAAAAACAGTTTTTTTTTTGGTTGGATGTTACGTCGCACCAACACATTAGCGAAATTAAAACTTTACTGGGAGGAAGAACTCGGGTGCTCTTCGTGCATTATTTCCGAGTCTGCAACATTTTCAATTTTGTCGTTGAGTTCGTTTTAACGATTTTGTATTTCTCTCAATATTTTAAAATCACTATTTGGTAACAATTACTCTAATGACTGATTATTCAAAGCAAATACTTTTATTATTCCTACGTTGCTGGGGATCCAACATAACAAGTCATAGAACGATGCAAACAGTTTGATAAATAATCACTAACATTTCCAATGTGGTTTTTGAGATGAAGTTTGGTCAAAGTTAATTTACTAAAAAATCAAGAGACTATGAACAACTATGCTTGGTGACAAACAATCCTGTGAGAGAAGTGTCACTGAATTCCCCAAACGGTTTTGGACAAACATATTTTACTCAAAAATTGACTATAACGGGGCCTGAACTGTGCCAAAAACATTCAAGCGGAAAAATAATATGTACAAGTAGGCATTATGGCAAACAGTCCTGCTAAGCTTCACTGAAATCCCCACAGTGGTTTTGAAGATGTAGCGTGGACAAGCTTATTGCATTGAAAAATTGATCATAAAGTGGCCAAAAATGTGCCAAAAGTTTAGCACGGAGGAAAGTAGTCTAGTACTAGTGTAAGGAAACTACCAGCCTATATGACACTGAAATACTGCTGGGAAAAGGCGTAAAATGAAACAAACTGTGCCAAAAAATTCAAGCGAAAAATCAAGATGCAATGCACAACTAGGCATGGTGACGAACAATCTTTTGTAGTTTCACGGAAATCCCAACAGCTGTTGATGAGATGAAGCGCGGATAAGCTTATGTTAGTCAAAAATTGACCGTTAAGGGGCCATGACTGTGCCAAAGAATCAAGCGGAAAATCAAGATAGTATGCACAACTAGGCATAGTAATCTTTGCCAACTTAAAAATTCCAATTTATTCGTATTATCGGGTTGTGGGTCCCGGAACGTTTAATGTCGAGCATTTTGTATTTGCATTATATAGTGATTGCATTAACAAAAGTGACAACATTTACAAATTAAGCGCATGAAAAGTATAAGAACACTACATTAATCTTTTTTTTTAACGCAATAAGAACAGACTGAATCGCACACATGAACCATTATTTTACTGCCAAATTGTTATCCAAAGGTAATCGCGTCAAACTTTTCAAAATCATAACCATTCAGTGATTATCGAAAGAAATTTTGCATAGAATATAATCTTCATTATTTAATTCGTGTATCTTTAAGATTTCGTTTACTTAATTCATTGGTAAATATCACCGCCCATTTTAAACTTTGTTTTCAACAGAATCACGATTTGGTTGAATTTCAATTTTGCATGCAATTTTTATTTCAATGTGTTTCAAATGATATGGCCTTCAAATTGTGTTTTTATCAATTACTGCAAAGACGAGTTTCTCATTTCTTTTGATTAATGAATGTATTGTTGAGAGATCAATTCCAACAACAAATTCCTTTTGAATTTTAGAATGATTTGAGAATCCATTTAATTTATAGTATACCTTAACACGATTAAGTTGCATGTCCGGCGATGATTCATTCCCATGTTTTACTATTATTATGCGCTGATTTTGTAGTTCTACTGAAGATGGTTTTAATCACAAAACAATGTTCCGTTTTATCATTTATTGTTTCTTTTTCAGTGGAATACCACACACATTTATTATTTATCAAATATACACAGGTTATCCTGACGTTGACAAATACAATGTAAATATTAAAAAGCAGTAACAAATATTTCTAGTGGAGAGCCACAACGTTATTAATTGGAAATCCAAAATCTCACTGTTCCATTTCTCTATCTTTACAATATTTCTAAAAATGGTTTTGTTTTAAACTGACCAATAAAATTTTAACATCTTTGTTTCTTAAATAATAAAATAACCAATCAGGTTTCAATACAAAATAATTTAATATAGCAACATAGAATTTATAACAACAATCATCACCTACACATTTTATCAGTCATAAGGTTTAAAAACTTATTAAGTACAGACAGCTTACCTTTATATAATAAAACTTTTAGCACAGTTGATTGGACAAAGAGGAAAAGCCATATTTAATCTTCCTGTTACATAATTATAATGTGACATCTATTGTTAAAACATATAGAACCTGTAACTTAACATATTTGAAATTTCACACATTGTTTTGAAAATATGACCTTTAAGAAAATGATTATATTTATAAATATTTATGTTTACAAGAAAATCATCATGCATATTTATTCATTTTTTTTTTGTAAAAGAATTTTATCATTTTTTTCGGCCGCACAACACTTCTCCCTCCTTTTAGACTATTTCACTCCTGTGAAATGGAGCATTAAAATATGAATATAACAAAAATAAATATCATTAAATTAAAATACTGTTTACGTAAAACATTCAGTTACAGAAATATATTGTGAACATAAAGCACCGATTTTGCTGAAAAGCGTAAGTACCATCCACTAATAATATATATCCTAACTGCTGTCTTATTGTAAACCATACACCCCTAATGACGTCTATTTCTGCTGTAATGCCCTCTATGTCCTTGCTGTCTTCCGCGCTGACAATTGCCTCCCCTATGTTGGAACCCGGTTTCGCATGTATTATAACGATCGTGTTGTTGGTTTTCATTTTCTGTTACTCTTCTGCGACATAAATATTTCGTTTTGTCTGTCAGCTGAGCGATCTCATTTCTCAAGCTTTCATTTTTATTTTTAAGTTCATCTATTTGGTCGTTTTTCATTGATTCTATCACCATTGCTTCGTAAGTGTTTCGATTGTATTCAAGTCTCAGTTCTTCATAATCGTCATGTATTTTCTTAAATTCTAATATGAGTTTGTCCATTTTTTTCTAGTTTTGACGAGTCAGCCCTAAATTTTTCTTCTAGCGAGTTTCTTTGTAATATCAATGTTTCTTGAAGATGACATATTTCTGATTTCTTGAGGGAAATCTCATTCTGAAGGTTTTCAGTAAAGTCCTTGAGTCTTTGATTTTTCAAATTGAGAGCCACATTTTCTGATTTCAAACCGTTAATTGTTTTATTCATTGAATGAGTTAAAGATTTCAACTTTTGAAATTCTGCTATTGAAACATGACTTACAGAGTTGTTTGTTTGGTTGTTCTGAAAGAAAGCATCGTTTTCATTGTAGAATGGTAATGTGCATTCTGCTGTCTTGCGTCTAAAAAAAGTTGTCATTCGTTCTTGATCCCGTTGTTTAGATAGACTTGACTTGACTGCTTGATGTCGGCAAACTCGTGCAAAATGTCCAATTCTCTTGCATTTGTTACATCGTGCCATTTTCGCACAGCACTTCTCCTGTCTGTGATAATGATTATGTCCACATTGTCCACATGATTTTTCACTTCTAAATGGTATTCCATTTATGAAACTCATTGTTGTTTTTCTTGGGGAAGTTGAATTCGTAGTCTCGCTTGCTAGATTGAGAGGTTGGGAAAGACACTGATTCCCACCAAGTTTTATGCGCTGATTTTGTAGTTCTACTGAAGATGGTTTTAATCACAACTGTACACAATGTTCCGTTTTATCATTTATTGTTTCTTTTTCAGTGGAATACCACACACATTTATTATTTATCAAATATACACAGGTTATCCTGACGTTAACAAATACAATGTAAATATTAAAAAGCAGTAACAAATATTTCTAGTGGAGAGCCACAACGTTATTAATTGGAAATCCAAAATCTCACTGTTCCATTTCTCTATCTTTACAATATTTCTAAAAATGGTTTTGTTTTAAACTGACCAATAAAATTTTAACATCTTTGTTTCTTAAATAACAAAATAACCAATCGGGTTTCAATACAAAATAATGTAATATAGCAACATATAATTTATAACAACAATCATCACCTTGACATTTTGTCAGTCATAAGGTTTAAAAACTTATTAAGTACAGACAGCTTAATTGACTTTATCACCTTTATATAATAAAACTTTTAGCAAATTGATTGGACAAAGAGGAAAAGCCATATTTAATCTTCCGGTTACATAATTATAATGTGACATCTATTGTTAAAACATATAGAACCTGTAACTTAACATATTTGAAATTTCACACATTGTTTTGAAAATATGACCTTTAAGAAAATGATTATATTTATAAATATTTATGTTTACAAGAAAATCATCATGCATATTTATTCATTTTTTTTTGTAAAAGAATTTTATCATTTTTTTCGGCCGCACAACACTATTATCTGAACAACAAAACTACATAAAATTTGCACAATGTATTTTTGTTAATTTATTGCTTACGACCTACATCATATGAAAAATTTTGTCGGTTGAAATGACTGAATACCATATATTTGTTTCACTTTATATAGAGTTCTGTTTTATTGTTGGTCATCAGAAGAGCAATCTGACAAGAAACTTTTAGTCTTTATGTTGTTTAAATTTTAATCATAACATTTTAGCAGGTTTTCTCTTACATGCACCTCTTGTATAACCACCTCTTCTGGGGGGAATGGATGGAAAGTTGTCCTGACCATTTATATGCATGCAGGTGACCGTTTGTGATTTGTATAAGGCAGAAAACCAATTCAAATGACTGTTCAAGTTTGAGCCTTAACTTTATTCAATATTTAATAATTTTTATTGAGTAAATTGTAAAGACCATTTATTTAGTGAGGAATCCATACAAATAATGGTTCCTTAGAAAAATATCATTATAAAAATAAATTAAGTGAAACCGCATGAATATCAGATTGTTCAAACTCTTGGTTCTACTTTCCTTAAAATACCGGTTGTCCTATAAAAGACATTTGATATTTTTTTATTAATGGTAGAACATAAAATCTGGACCATCTATTGCATTGGCTTTTGGCCTCATATAGAGCATAAAATGTCACATGTAAGGTAAAGGCACCATTTGAAAGGTTGGATTTAAGATTGTTACAACTTTTATTTTTACTTAATTACATTCATATATTAATGTCGCACCCCAAATAATATATATAACACGACTGAATATAATATTCTTAAAAGCTAAGTTCTTTAACTAAAGATAAGATTACTCTTGAAATAAAGATGCCAGACTTATGAACCTTGTAATACATGATGTAAGTGATTACAAAGAACAATTATCTCAAACAATTAATAGTAACCAAAAAGAAAAGTGGAAAGATATTACTATTTTCAAACATAAATCATGTATAGTAACAAAGATAAAAATGATAATAATAATAATAAAAAACTATTTACAAATACATTCCGAGTTTTAAAAAAAATAATCATGGAATCCCAGGTGCTAGACTTACAAACCTTATCACATATGCTGTTTGAGTAAATAATGAACACATATTTGAAATTTGAAGAAAAAACATGAAGAATAATACGGAAAGTTCAAGTGAATTCATTCTGGAAACATGGACGTATGGACAGATATATGATGCCCTACCTAACAAGCAAATATATTTAGATGCCATTAGATATATACGTAGTTGTATAACAAAATTCTGGAAACAAAGTGATCCCTCGGCATCATCAATCACAACAAAATAACATAAGAATTGCAGACTCGGTTTGATTGAGTATGTACATGAGGGATAATGAATGAGTGCAACAACCCTCAAGCCCACTAGCACCTAACAAGTCGCATATGAAACTGTAACAAAAGTTACAGTACAATGATTTTGGGGCATATGTGAGTAAGATAGCCCCATTATTCATTGAATAATTATTATTATTATAATTATCTAAGTATTTTCTCTGTACAAAAAAAACGTTAAGTTTTTTACTTGCATTAGCTCCAAAGCTGGCTTGGATACACTTTCTCTCTAACATACAGTGAAAAGAATGGTCTGAAATTTGGGTGTTTGTTTCTCAAAGAAATCAATACTTGTTCCAATTTAATAGCCCATTTGTTCTGCTTCTCATTCACACACCTGATAAATGCCTTTATTCAATGAAACAAAAGAATAATTCATCCGATATTTACAGTTTTATAATAATATATAAATATAAACAGTCTGAAATTGGTTTCACAATTGTGGCCAAGTTAGAGAAGATTATACTTGTGAAACGCGGTGTTTTTTTACGAACGTGTGAATATGTGTCACGTGACAAATTAATTTTCCTATTACATTGCTCGAATAAGTGCATAAAGTTATTTGACATAAGTTGGAAAGAAATTGCAAAAGCATTCAATCAAATACCATTTTACCTGATGAGCAAATAGTTAATTACTTATAGTAAAGAGGAACTTTTAATGTGACATAATAATCAACAGTCACAAATGAGGTCATACATCTAAATTACGTGGTTACATCCTCTAAGAAAAAAGGGTATTAAATCAAACAATATTAACGCTTCGTGCTATTTAGGTCGTATTGTACGTGTTTTAAATTATAGTAGATGGCTAGTCTCTAGGTTCTGACAATTAAATTACGGATGAGGGATTTAACAAAATACTACTTGCAATTAAACAACCCGTTCAGGTTATTCGGTGTATTTGGACGTATGACCTTTCAAAGCTACTGCTTAAGATATAATTCTTTAGACAATTCATTTACATATGCAGAAGAAACAGGGTTATTTAATACTGGTTTGTGTCTAGTTATCATCATTTCTTGTTTCTTCACAATGTGTATGTAGGATAAAATATAAATATACTCTAGAAACAATTAAATATAATTTGTACCGGTATTTCCATTACTGGAAATAAATTATTGTTGTTATCAAAATGTTTTGAAATAATATCAAGCATCTGTGGTGAGTAAAATTGTTCATAATGACAGAAAAGCCCCTTTGTGTTTTATATTCGGACAATAATAATTATTTGTAATGGAAATTAGCTGAAAGCCTTATTCCCTATATGTTTTAAGTACAAAATGTTGTCATCAAAAAGTTTTGAAATAATATCAAGCATCTGTGATGAGTAAAAATGTTCATAATGACAGAAAAGCCCCTCTGTGTTTTATATTCGGACACTAATAATTATTTGTAATGGAAATTAGCTGGAAGCCTTATTCCCTAGATGTTTTAAGTACAAAATTTGAAAACCTAAATGATCATCTCTTGAATTGCACTGATTTTTTTTCACAATTTTTGTAGAAAAACTCGTTGACAATCAGAGGTTGTTTGAAAGACTTCCTTTCCCAAAGGAAAATTTATTCATTTTAGTTGTTACTGTTAGAAATACAGAAACTAACCTTTTACAATAATCACAAATTAGTAAATCTTCAAATTTGTAATTTATTTAGATAGTAATGATGATTTTATGTAAAATATGCACAAATAAGTCCATTCAACAAAAACTGCATTAATAAATGCATTGTGTATCTCGCTGGCTGCGAAAGAATACATTGTAATGTAAACAATTAACACTTACATTAAGTATTATTTTATTCCAGGTTAATCATTTCCACAAAAGCAGGTGTTTATAGTTGTAAGGTAGTTTCACGTTCTCAATCTCTGTCATGTTTCATTAGGTCGACCCTTCGGGATAATTGAGTTCAATATGCGTTCTGTTGAATAAAATAAATTTAAAACAAGCGCTGGCAAAAGTTAACATTCTATTTTGATAAATAATCTTAATCAGAATAAATAATAAACAATAATAATGTCAATTGAATGCAATTAATCCTTAACTTTGGTAATACATTTGTTTATAAATCACATTAATTTGTACCGGAAACGAGAGACGCAGATTTGATATATAAGGTTAGTCATCATCTTTAATACTTAATAAATAAGAGAAACATACTTTACACTAGACAAATATTCTAAATGATTTTTTTCTAAAAACATTTTTTCTTGAACAATGCACGCTTTAAGAAGGAAATCATTTGTCATGCCCTGTTGCACCAGGAAATGGTTAATGTTGGATGACATAATGTAGAGAAAATGTCTATGCACCTAAGAACCCTTACGGGTTTGAAACGGTTCAATGTTTTCAATAGTTGATACCACGTATACGATAATATTTACCATGACCACGCTATGTCTTTTAATGGACCATCATCTTTCAATTACGACAAAACCATTTATTACTTTTATGAAAAAATACAAAATATATTTTGAATGAATAAAGAAAATGGTGACGGTCATGATCAGCACATGTTTAAAGTAGAATTGGCATAAATTTGATATCTAATGCAATCCATTAATCATTTATAAATCTAGTTAGCGCTGATTGCATTACAGTCGACTCCGCTTATAACGAACTCAATGGGACATTAAAATATCGTTCGTTATATCCGAAGTTCGCTAAAAGCGAAAAAACAACAACTTTCCTTCATTTGTGTGGGCGGGCAAATTTGCCGGGAAAAAGCCATATCTGTCACCTGTCACCGAGGATATCGCTATATTACGGCAGCGGTTATTTGATGCGGGACATTTTATTTAACAATATATTTTGTACATGTATTTGATTAATTGTAGACAAAAGTTTCAAATTTTATTTGCATAATTTATACATTTAATCCAAACAAAATTTTGAACTACATGAACGCATCTACATATATATGTATATATGCACTGTTTATAAAGCACGGATTAATATTACAATTAAGATCCGTGATAAAAGTTACATGTGAAAGAAATCAGTTATTTTGGATTGTTTTCTATTCTCATTCAAAGCTTCATAACCAAATGCCTCAAGCTCTGAGCAACACTTGTACAGTTTTTCATCCGCCTCGCGATCTCCCAAAAATTTTCTGTTCAATTCTTCATCTTAAATCGATGTCGTGAATTTGAAGACAGATAACTTTCTAACTTAACACCACACATAATTTACAATATGTATTTATATTTTTTTTTCATTCCTCATTTACAGTCTGACCTGCAGGAATTCAATTTAGTGCATCGTATCGGTGTGTATACTTGCACTTGGCAATATGGCCGATATCGATAATTTTTACTCGCACATCCGGATACTGACCAACACAACAACAACAACAACAACAAAAAGACTGTCAATCGGTGTATTGAAAGTTTTCAACATGTATACATTTTGATTGTTGTCGCCTTGGTTAATAAATATTTTAATAGTCTCGTTTACATTAATTGGATTAAAAGAAATTTGGAGAATTTTTGCTTTTTGGATTATTTTCTAGTGAGATGTCTGCTGTTATTTTTTAATACCGTCTATACTAGAATGATATGTTTAACAACGGATCAGACAGAAGCAAAATATTTTGACACTTAATGGACAATATTTGAAGATGAATTTTCATCACGATCTGATATCATGTCACGAGATTGTCTTCTATCAGATCAGACTTTATCTTTATATCTTATGATAACAATGCTAGTCAGACAGCAGAAAAATAAAATGGCATTCAACTAAAAATAAAATCGGCCTTTACATTTTTTGATATTATTTGAAAATGAAGACTATCATATGTTAGAAAATATCACTTTTCAGAAAAATATGTGCACAGCTTTTTGTACAAATTCAGTTGTCATCTTCAAAACTATAGAATAAACAGTAAAATTACATGACACATGCTTGTTATCGCTGTAAACGTTCTGCTTAAGCCACGCCTTGAGGACATGAATGATATTGTTTTCATTTGCAATGTTGCTGTTTCGGAATTCATTGGATATTCCTTATTTTTTTTTTTACTTTTTTTTTTAAATTCAAAAAATCTTTACAAATATTATGTTACCCTTTACATTGCTAGAATAGATTTTAAATCTGCATGTACATATTCAATGTCGTCTAATCAACGTCAATGTGAGGCTAACCATTTTATGGTTTCGCTGTTTTTTAATGTATGATTTAATTTGTGACCTTTACCTTCAATGTTTCTTGAATATATAAGGACAGTTTTCAAGAGACCTTCAATCTGTGCCGGTGAGTTTTTACTTGAAAATATAAAAAAAAATTACATAATAAATCTGCATCTGTAATAAACTTAAAATGCACCAGCATTCTATTAAACCTGTTTGATATACTACTGTTGTTTCTAACAAACGTGGAAAATCACGCCTTTGATAAATTGTCAATCAAGATACCAATTACATTTTAGTTTAGGATGCATTTATTATTTACAACTTTGTTTCTATTACCAGCGGTGTGAAATTGAGAAGTTATAAAACGACATTGCAGTCTATTCTTGTACATAAGTACTAACATTATAGGTGTTGCACGCTGTGTTTTATAAATGTCAATTATTTCCCCCCTTTGTCTTCCGTAATTGTTAAATATGTCTGTAGAACAGCGGTTTACATAATGTACTCTTAGTCGAGTGACGGCGATTTTTGTGAGTTTAACGTTCTTGTTTTTTCTTCTTCTTTTTGTCTTTAATTTGTTCAATCATTTGATGTTTTCAAGGGAAAACAAATTCTGACAAACAAAATTTAGTATAAACATGACATTTAATATATAGTACAATGTATTAACTGTTTATTCAGTTGTTTTCTCTATATCAGACGTTCAAACCTTTATCCATTTGCTTTTGAAAACAGTTTTTACCTACAGCTGTACGAATATAAGATTATAAAATATATTTTCCTTTGTAATACTTTAAACTGTTAGAAAATAATGTAAATTAATTGAAACAGTGAAAGTAGGAAAGCGTTACTAAGAAAATGATTGTTAATTTGATAACACAGTTGATGTCTCAGCTTGGATACTGTCAAGGACTTAGTTATTTTAAATGTGTCTTAACTGAAATGCATTATTTGTTATAAAACAGTGAATACGGGGTATAGATTCCAATACTAAAGATGTTTAATATTACTACATGTATTACATAATCAATTATTTTCAATTTTAAACACGCCGTTTAAGTAACAAATATAATACTTTATTTTGAACAAACTGCAAATCAAATGTATTTCCGTTGCAGAATTGTTATACATGTTTTCCAATAAGGTGATATTTTTGTAGTCATGTAAAAAGTAGCGATCAGATACATAAACACCTATATACGTGTGGCTGAATTTACTTCACTTATCACCTTGATAACACAAAATTTAAGACAAACACACTTGTTACATACGAGCTTGATCCTGTATTATTACTATTATTAAAACCATAACAAACAATCGGACGAAATATCTAAGACAATCAAAAGCATCTGATTGTAAACAAGTGCACAAAAAATTAACATTTAAAACGGATTCAGTTCGTGATTAACTCTGTTTTCCTTAAAGAATTTGTAATGATTTATATAACGTTAAATCCTCGTTCAAAAACATCTTGGCAGTCTTTTGCATGTTTATAATGTGGTGTTCTAAATGATTCTCAAATCGGAATTTTACCAACGACACATTCATTTGTCTCATGAAGTAAATTATCTGTTAAAATTAAATTAGATTTGTAACAAGCATGATAGAAAAAAGCTTTTTGAAACTTAAAAAACGACCATTGATTTTTTTGCACAGTCATTAAGGCTTGTTACATGATTTTAGTTCTCATTTTGAGAATAAATTACAAGAACTAAATTAGATAAAGAATATCCATGTTAAATATTCAGGTATTATCAGGAATGTATCAAAAATGCATGGATTCGAAGCAGCAACATCAACTTTCATGTCTGTTTACATCCTTTATTACATCCTTTATTATCTAAAAAAAAATTCGTTTATAATATGAACATTTATAAGTACTACCTTCAACTTTGTTATGATGCCAATTGTTTTACAAAGACAATATTGTATAACAAACTACACACTTTTTTGTTATTTTAAATATTGTTCATATATCTTCGAGAAATGTGTATAATATTTGATACTATGAGAGCAGTAAATGTAGCCACTTCTGTAACTAAAGTAAAAGTTAAATTTTAAGCTGCAATTTTTTCATATACAAAGCCGTTATTTTCATATACAAAATAAGCTAACCGTTTATAAAGAACAGTCACAAAACGAAATATGTCAAAATAGTAGTGGAATGTAAAACGTTCGTAAGTTAAAAAGTTGGATTTGTACAGTGGTTAACAGGCCTGCTAAAATATAACATCACCAAATTTTCGGATACAAAATTGCCACTTGACAGCACGTCTCTTTCTTTTTACACAAATATACAGCTTTTTACAGAAATTACAAATTAAACAGAGGAATTGAGTTTCGATGTTTGAAATCTAATTCTGTTTTCTCAATTTATTTTCATTCTAATCTTTTCCTGAAAATATGCATCTTTTAAAAGTTCCAAACATTAGAAAACCATGGTAAACAAAAAGCAAGTGCGATGGCACATAACGTCAAAGAATCTTAATCTATTTACAAAAGGGGGTCAATAACATTGCAATTGCCCCACGGTAACAATTAAACGTATTCCGCCCTCTCAGACTGTGTGGAGAAATTTATTACAACTTTGTCTAGTAAGTGTCGTATGTTACGTGTTTAAAGAGGTTAATTAATTTGTCTTAAGATTCGGAAAATCTGTAAGTTGAGGGATGATGTACATATGGTGACTGATAGTAGTCTCATAATATTCTTGAAGGCGTTTCACTGATTAAGTTGATGTATCATCTATTCCTTTATTGGTGAAAATCAACAGAATTTTAAACTGATCTAAGGGACGCTTTTTTAATAAGGATGGACCATGTGAAGCGAACTGTCAATTGCTCTAAACAATGTATAGTGAACTCTTTATTTCACCTATTTCTTAGAAACTAGTATGATGGTATTTCCTGGAAATGGAAATAAGATTATATGATGAATGATATGCATTCGATATAGAAACTTTGGACTCAAAAAACAAAAACGAGGATTTTCATGCTTCACAGCAACGGATGGCATTATTAAACCTAGTCTGCAATTCTCAAGTAATTTCGTTGTGATTCCGAGGGATCACTTTATTTCCAGATTTTTTATTGGATATTGATTTTCTTGCACGCTGGAATTGGAAACGAGACTCAGTCCATTTTGATAATGATTTCTATTTTAACATCATTAATATTTGAACATCACATGGCTAAAAGGTTTTACGCTAAAGTGCATTAACTACCTAACATAAGATGTGAAATAAAACAAATTATTATGAAAGAAATTCAGATCTATTGAGTGAAATCAGATTAATGATGAAACTCCTTTGAGCCAACTTTCTGAAAACGCAACAATCATGAGATAAGACACTTCTGTTCTGCTCGTTCATTTCGATATCTTAAATACCATGCTAATTTTGTTGACTATATTTTTCAGCAGTAAATGAATTGATATTAAGTTTTATCCTGGTTTTCTAATGACACATTAAGAAATGGTATTATATTAAAGCTTTGTCAGAAAATCGTGACAAATTTTGCATGTTCATAATGACTGTATCAACAGTCTTAAATCAAATTGAACTGTTTTCAGTTTCACATGGTGGGTGTGAATCAATCCTTAAAATTAGATTTGTTACTCCAAGCATAATAGAATTAGTCCTTTTAACAACTTTTGAGCAGGAGATGATTTTAAACACTTAGGTTAACGTGATTCATAGCTCCAATTATTGTAAAAGAATAACTAAACTGATTCACTATTTAATATTACGCCGTGGAATTATGTTCAAAATACAACCTTATATTGAATGCTATCATATTTTCTGACTAGCAGTTAAGATACGTTTATAATAGTGACAATCAGAATTTATTTGTTATATGACGATCTATAGGTATAGCATAATTTCATTTTCAATACTTCTTGGTTATTGTACAGTGATTGTCAATAATATATCACAGGAATGTATTCTTATTTCATTTATGCTATTGCTATTTCATAACAATATTTAACATTTTAATTACCGTTTCGAGCAATGCTATCAACCACTAAGCAATGTTCAACAACTTCATTTACACTTACACTTTTCTCACATACTCCTGACAGAAAAACATTTAGTGAGATTAAATCACTTTCAGCAAAATGATGGCTTTTTGACACTGATAAATAGTAATACATTAGTTATACTTGTTATACTGACAATACTTATTAATTTGGAGAAACAGGTTCACTATCTTTGAGATGATATAAAATATATTACTTTTCATGTTTTCTCTCAGGGTATAAACATAATGTTATCTGATGCGAGTTAACTGTTCCTATTAGAAGCTAGCTTGGTTGGTTTTATACTTTGCGCCAATAAATTAGAGGTCATATGGCAACTTTAAAGTTCGAGCCTACATCAATTAGGGGCAAATGGTTTGGCAACGACCTTAACAACTCAGTCATGGGATGTCCTTAGCTATATATACAAACACAACTTTTTTTTTTAATAAAAAAAGCGTGAACATGTTTACCAAAACAAACATAAAAGTAAAACAAATCGAAGTAAACAGTGATAAAAAAAAAAAAAAAAAAAAACCCAAAACAAACAACAAAAAACAGGTAAATTTGTTAGTTGTCGCAATAATTCAAGTGTGAGAAAATGCAAAAAGGTCTAGAATAAATTTATACCACAAATTTCTCGATAGAGACCAATTTATAAGGTTGATTATACAAGACAATTTTTAGGACAGCTGTCTTGACCATAAACGATCATTCATTACATATCTGCTTTACTGGTAAAATCTTATTTCAAGCTGTCATTCAGATGGGAAATTCGATACAGTCGAGTATTGGGAATTCTGTTTGTTTTGTGACAGATAATCGTGTCAACGATTTTATGAATAACAAATGAAATGACGAAGAATTTCTATTTAAAAATATATTTGGTGCGTTAATGTTTCTTACACTTCAAACTGAATAGAACAAACGTCACATAGGTCTACTTTCATAAAATACTCAATTCCGATTGAAAAGCTACTTGACAATGGTTAAAATTGCCATTGAACTGTTACATTGGGCGATTTAAATGCAGAGTGAATTCTTCTTGTAATGAAGCATAGCATTTTACCATGTAATTTGTATTAACACTTGAGCTAGAACATTTAACTGATTTAATTTTTATTTAACAATCATGATGCATCTTCTGATCAATAGAATAATTTTGTACAGAAAAGATAATGTTAAATAAAGTGTATCCTTGATGAAAAACTATTCAGTAAGAAATGAAAATTCATTTTTCAAAGAAGACACAAATCCAAACATATCAAATTGTTAAAGGGGGAGAGGCTATTTTAACCTCAATTTTTGGAATGATTTATTGAAGTTTATGTCTTTATTTTAATTCGGGAATATTTCCATTTTAAGAAAATCAACGAACTTACGAAAACAAGAAAGTGATATGGATAAAGAAACGTACCGCAAATCATTTCACTTCTATGGATTAAGAAATGTTATCTTAAATAAATAAATATAGAATAAGCGCAAGACTTTATAATCAGAATACATGTACCTTTAGAATTATGCCAATTTTATGAATATCTAATAAATGTTTAATAAATGTTTAAAATACAAGATCATTTGAATTAAATTTTTCAGACAAGATTTTCCTTTTACTCTTTCGAATTACCTTTCTTTGCTCTATGGAATATACTACATAATAATAGAGACATTACACAATAATGAGTGGAATAGCATGCAACCTCTGTTGATAATTTACTCGTTTTATTTTTGTTATCATAAAAGATACATATAAAAGTTGCCAAAGTGCTTCATGCAGAGCAAATAAAAATGTAAGTTTTACAAAAAGTTCCAATATCATAGCAATTCTTAGTAAATGGAATGTTTTATAATTTTATTTAAGGAAACGATTTATGAAATAATTCTTTTTCTTTCCTAAAATTATTATTAAAATCATGATTTAAAAGCGCTATAACAACATACTACACCGACCACATCCATCCACAATGACAGTTTTTTATCATCTAAAAACAAATGTCATTTCACTCTTAGAAAGACGCTGTTGGCCCAACATTGATTGTTTTGTTTCTCAAGAATGCTTATTTCAGTCTACAAGATATTAAATTGATAGGCAATAAGAAAAATATAAAGACGTATCTATAGAAACAATGTGTTTACCGTTTTGAACAGACATATCAGCAATGTGATCAAAAAACAGGAAATACTCATTTTACAGAATTTTGCATTGTGTAAACACACACATATTGAACGATTTCATATGGGAAGTAAACACCTTCACAACAACAAAATAAACACAGTACCCTGTTCCTTTTGCTTTTTAAACCCCATTTATGAATGGTTTCTACTTTAAAAAATAAAAAATTTTTGTCTGACATTTTTTATTACGGGAAAATAACCCCGGGGAATTTTTTGAAATAAAGCAATTTTTTTAGTTTCATTTTGGTATTTGCATATTCCATTAAAAAAAAATTTTTCTCTAAACCTTAAAATTTTTAAAAAAAAAGAGTTATTCATTTATTGCAGCATTTAAAGGAAAAAAAAGGGAAATTTTTACCATCCCGCTTTTTAATTTAAATTTGGAAATAATTTTTTTTTTAAAAAAAAAATTTTCGAAAAAAAAATTAATTTTTTAAAACTTAATTCTTTCGATTTACTTCCCTTTTTAAATTTTTCAAATATCTTTCGCATTCTGATTTATTAGGAAAGAAAAATTCTTTTTCTTACCCCCCGGGCTGAAAAATGTTTTTTTTCTTGAAAACGTGTGGCCATACCACGTGACTTTTACTCTTTTTGGGGCTCTTTTCCCAAAAGAAAATTTTGCTCGATTGGGAAAAAAAATGCCGTTTTTTTTCTGTACCAATTTTTGGGTTTCCCCAAGTCAGGGGAAAATTTAGAAGTTCCAAATTTAATCTTTCTTTTTAAACCCTTTTATCAAACACTTTGGGCATAACCTTTGGAAGTTGCTTGTTTTGAGGGGGTTGGGTTGCAAGCTTTTTTCTTTTTCGGGCGTTTTTGGTCTCCCATGATTAATGGGTCGGGTTTACAAAAACCGGGTGTGACGCAAAATCCACCTTAATTTTTTTTTATTTTTTATGGCAAAACCCTTTTTTTTAATTTAAAAACTGGCCCCTTTCCAGTCAAAAAAGGGACTCATTTAAAAGAATTTTAAAAATTGGGCAAATGCGAAGCAACATGACTTCCGTTTCTTTCTACAATTTCCTGTTTCATTGTTGATCTTACACAAAGAGATTGTGAAAAAACTGATTGTTCCTTAAAGCAATAACACTTACTTGTATCGCAATAGTGCACCGAAAAATAATAGTTTGGTTTCGTTTTGAAGATGTTTAAAGTATTGCTCATCTTATCCTATGTAGTAAAATGTGATTTATTCTATTTCACAATGGCGAAATTGAAAGAAATAAATGTGCTCTCAGTGAGAGAAAGAGTTAAAATAAAATAATGCTACTGAAAGGGTTACACTATAACGCGAGTGTTGTAAAAAGGCTTAAGGTAATGTTTTCAATCTATTTTTGTAAAGAGTAACTGACAAACACTGACACTCGTGAAGGTGACGAATAGGTTCTTCTGTCCTCAAAAGAGAGACTTTGAAAAGGTATATATTTTTCTGGAATTGCCGTGTAATAAATTTCTATAAAGTTTGATAAACAAAATCACAATTTAAAATTAAAGTCCTGAATCTAATTGTCACGCGCATTAACATGACGTTTACATTTTTATGCTAATTTAACTATAAAGCATATTCATCTCATCAGTCAGATTTTGTTCTTTGTGTAGAACAATTTTAAATAGCATTACATATAACTTGGAACTTTGCGTGTAAACTGATAGTATTGTTACTTAGTTGCGTTACTTATGATTCTCTATTTATCAAAAAGGCCCAAAATAGCCATGAGTCGCCAATAAAAAAACGAGAATGGACGCCATGTGGTGTAAACAAAGTAGAAAATAGTAAAACAGATAAATGATTTTACAAAACCAACAGCCATCGATCACAGTCAAATTATTTGAAACAAAACATTCTAAAAGTCGGAAATAACAATGATTATCAATAATTATATAAATATTTACATTAACATATATGTAATAGCAACACGACTGAGGTCCATATATGACACTGATGCGTCCATTGAATTATTGATAGATAACATAAGCTTAGTAAAATTACGATTACATTTGAAGAGTATATTCAATTTTTATTCTTCAACTGTCAAATTACTTCTTTATTCACATATCAGATAATTCATTTATTTGGCATATGCATTATGTTTATCATGTTTTAGATTTTAATATGTGGCCCTTCTTTAAATCTTAAAAATGCAACAAAAAATCCTGTTAAGGACATCTTGCAGGTCATTCCCGTGCAATAATCCATGCATTTACATCCAATGACCACATCGATAAGAAATAGTCCCAAATAGCCCTATCGTTTTTATTCAGTTGGAAGAGACATTATTGTTAAAAATTCTACTCGATTTAAATGTTTCAAACCATAAATTTATATTCCGTTCCCTTCCTCTCTTTACAATGTGTATTGGTAAGCTCGATTGACTGATATAATTAACTAAATTTGTCAGATATGTAGTTTATCAACAGAAATAAATGCAATAATAAAATAAATAGTGTTTAGTGTTCTTAAGTGAACGAAGTTATATCCAGTTCACGAAAAAACGTTTACCGTGGTATGAAAACAGGATTGTAAAATATTTTTTATCAACGAGTGCCACTGTATTAAAAAGCTGAATCTATTTATACTTAACATTGCTACAGGTTTAAACATTATGGTTTGTACGTATAAATAACTCTTTACAAAAGAATACCCTTTGACTTTGAAATTGCAGCGTTGAGGCATAACGCTTTACAGCATAAAATGGAAGTGATCCTGAATGTGCACGTTCATTGGACATTCTAGCTAAGTCAATTTTGCCGTTTTGGGTTTCTGTTTTCTCTCTTTTTTGAATACGTTAAGTATTGCTACATGACACATATAGATTTTTCATAATAATTACCGTGAAAGAACAATGATTAAAGAGCAAATCAATTTCTTTACAATTACACATGCACAGACAACAATTTTACGACTTTTAAAATCACTTATAGCGCAGCAAGTAAAAATCATTTAAATATTCATTTGTGTTTATGTAAATCGTACAGTAAATAACAAATGTTTTTATGGTTAACATAATTATAGAGAGAGAACGGTAGGCATGTTGCTTCGCATTTGCAACAGATTCATAAATCTGCTTTAAACTGAAGTCCTTTTTTTCGACTTGGAACTGGTGCCAGAATTGACAATTGAAGAAAATGGCAAGATTTACGCCATAAATGATAAACATATAAACATATTAAGGTAGGATTTTGCTGTCTGTACACCCGGTTGATGTAAACCTGACCTATTTATCATGGCGTGGACCAAATAACGCCAGAAAAACGAAATAGCTTGCAACCGAAGCCCGCTCTAATACAAGCAACTTTCCAAGGTTATGCAAAGTGTTTGATAAAACGGCTTATAAACTGACAAAGATCCAATATTCTGTGGAAAGCTTATATTTTTCCCCGTAGACTGGTGCATATCCCAAAGATATTGATACAGAAATAAAATATTTACGGCTATTTTCTTTTCTGAATCGAGCAATATTTGTCTTGGAAATGATGCCAAAAATGACGTCAATGTCACGTGGTATTGCCACACTGGAAAAGAAAGGATTAATTTTAGTCACTGTTATAAGAGCCAGTGTAAAATATTTGTCTTGAATTTCGGGCAAATTTATTCGTCAACCAAACATGGAGAATCAACACACTCCTGTGACAACATCAGTGAGAACCAAGCCAAAATCTCCGAGTATTTTCAGGTATGGTAGACCAAATATTGGTACAGGGCCCATGATATCTAGACTCAACGCAATGGAAGAGAATATCCGTAAATTATCAAAACGTGCTGATGACCTACAGAAAGGGCAGGAAAAGTGCTCCAGGGCTATTTCGGAATCAATGTCTGTACTTAATGCCATTATGAAGAACCAAGATATTATCATTTCCCTACTAACTAAACAATCCAATGTAGAGCAACACATGCCACTTCAGGACACAACTTCTCATAGAAATGTACACATGCTAGAACAGTTTGAAATTAGAGATGACACACTCCGTGAAATTAAGAGTCAGTCATTAGGTCCTGGAAATTTCGCCGCTAAGCTGACTAAAAAAGTTATTCCCTGAACTCTTTTGTTCTGAAAACTTGAGAATGTTGTATAGCTGGGTAGGAGCAAGAAGGAATTTTGTGCCACTAGAAAAAAGTTATTAAACATTATGTTGTTAAGTTTTATCCAGAACCTTCAGATGAAGGTGCTTTTAGAGAACGCATAGTACATAGACAAAAATCAACGAATAACTAAGACGAAAGGACACAAAGAGAGGAAAAAGCCAGACACCAGTCACCAAGCAAAAGAAAATGACAGGACAGACCCACCAATGGATCTGTCTTTGGGAGAAATGTTAACATTCTTAAATTGAAATATTGAGATAAAGTAAGCGTTACAAGGGCACAATGCCCCGTAGCGTCATAGACGTGTGTATATATATGATGATACAGTAAAACCTCTGCAGAGGGCATTTGGCATAGCACCGATCACTCTAAAAAACAATAAAGGTAATTATGTTTATCTGTTACAATACAAATCCGCAGTTACTGCTCCAGAATATTACATTTGAAAGAGAAAAACATAACTTCAATATTACACATTTACAGCATTTAAATCATTAAAGCGATTGCATTTAAAGTTACATTTTATAAATTTTATAAAAAAAACTAAACATTTCATTAATAAATTGGGTTTTATATCGACTCTAGGTCTTATTTTGGTGTCCAAACAACCAAAATGAGTTTTATTAGCATAAAAATAGTAACCTCATTGTGGCGAAATGGAATGGGAAGTACAATTTCTGTTTGCATTGAGAAACTCCGCCTTCGGATCATCCGTACATCAATATTAAATCAACAAACATGACTATAAGTGGCAGTCCTAATTTAACGGTATATTTCCGCTTTGTAAAACGATGTTTTCATACAAATTTAATCTTTTTACGAGATGATTACTTTTTACTGAACCCCAGGTTTAGTGCACCGTGAAGCTTAAACGGTAAAAGTGTGTTTGCACAAGAAAAAACACATTTGCTGTGTTCCGGATAGCAACTAAAAACTGTGACGTAAGGCATACACGAGCTCATTATAATCTTCATTTGCAAATGTTAAAATTCGTATACGAACTTCAGTGTTACCGTAGGGTTTCTCGTTTAAAAAATCCTAATTTATGAACAATATTTGATGAGATTTAAACAACAATACTATTAAACAGGTTTAATGAAAGCTGTAGAAATGTTCGATTTTTTAGGCCCGACGGCAAAATATTTTTACATATTTATTTAATGTAACTTTAATAATTGGTCGATAAAAAGTGACAACTATTTATCATTGTCAGGAGGCAAAAAAACTTCAGAAATAATCAGATTTTCTCTTTTTTTTAATTTAAAACATGCGCATTTCTGATTAAAATTAAATGCATACTACTGTTTTCAATCTAAAAAGTCAAATTTTACATCGTGGCAACATTGAAGTTTTCAATTTTGCTCTTCTTGTAACATTTCCCAACGGAATAAAATCTAATTGATCATTTATTGTCAATATCAAATGTGCACAGGCTTACACTCCCAAGGCATTTTAACACTTTTGATTTTTTCTAATTTCATCTTAATCTGTAGTTTGGCAGGAAATATCTCTTAAGGACATTTCATGAAACTGTTTGATCAGATTTTTAATTCCATTTTTGAAAATTAGGAGCAAAGATATTACTTTAATAAATTATTATTCAAAGCTAACTTATCTCCATTTGCCAAGTATCACACTTTCTTTTTCAAGGCCCATTTTATCTCAGAAACGAATAAAATTTACATTTAGAAAAAGCAAACCGTTGAAATAATAGTTAATCATGTTAGCAAAACATAACACAATGGTCAAAGACATAAACTGAATCGTATAATATTGGTATAATATGGTTATGATAGGCATAATGTCTGAAATCAGGCATACATTCCTTTTAAATCGTTGCAATTGTCGTAAACTTTCATTGGAAATTGTAAAGTTGAACAATATCTGCTATTAGACAAAGAATGCAAAATTAACATGCTACATTTGTTTCCATTACTTTACAAATTGCATGTGTTTTCAAGTTTTTAGACTACTTGGCATTGAAAAATATTGTATAGGCATTTGTACAATGCTGCATAAATTGTTTTATGATAGCTGTGCAATATGAAATAAGTTTTATTTTTTAATTACATAGATTTTAAGAATATAATTGCATTTTCTTTATCTTTACCTATTTATTTATTTATTCCGTTTTTAAAAAAAAGCATCAACATAAAATACACAAATATAATATTTATAGTTAGACCACACTAAGCACTAGCACAAAAAAAATGGAGTGTCTTCTGCAATGGAAAGACAACCGGATGCTGATATATCACGTTATTCCACCCCGAAATTGCACTATTTCAACCCGTAAGTATATTAACTGTAAACAGTACACATATATATGTCTTTCTCATTTAACATAAAATATCTTTTCATTATATTCTGCTTACAATAAAGTTTATGTTTTGCATTAATTGAAATGACTTTAACATTTGTAAACATATAAGGATTGTTTTTCGTTTTCTTGATGAAGAAATATGTCATAATGTTGAATTATCCTTAAGCCGGCGCTAGGGGGCGTGGACGGTAACTTGCACCAAAAGTACAGGCCCGAGCAATATTTTTATTAATTTTTCGTGTTTGGCTTCCTTTAGGGATTCAGTTTTCTCTATTTTACATCCTCACTTTGAAGATAAGCTATTGGATAATGCAATTTTACTGTATTTACATTTACAACAAGCCAGTACCAATGCCACAGACTTGGTGACCGTGCTGAAGTAGACCCTTTTAAGGAAACAGTTGCCGTCTACCTGATACCCCAGAGGAAGAACAATTATAAAGTGGATTACATGCAGAATTTGCAGCATGGAAATGTT